>NW_016823861.1:225205-246160 GCF_001698545.2 Rhinopithecus bieti | reverse complement strand
AAAAAAAAAAAAAAAGTTATTTCTAATTTTGAAATAAAATAAAAACATTATTACAGATTCTTGAATCAAAAAAATACAAAAATTGGTACTATTATTGGCAAGGGTGATATAAGCACCTACAAATATAGATTCTACCCATTTTTAAGTTCCTATACCCTCTGAGTATTGTTTAGTTTGATTAAATACTAATCTAGAAGTTGTATTGTTTTACAACCATGGCCAACACAATTTTACTGATTGATATGTTAGATTTCACATCAATTTTTCATATCAATGACTTCATTATTAATGCAAATATTTATTATTATAAATGAATATGTTTCTCTTTCATTTTTAATTTTCAGTCACTGAAGCCTTGAGAAGTAAAATGTTACACAGACACAGTTAAGGATTTTACATTGCTGAAAATGCTTCCCAAATTGTGTCTTCAGACAGTCAGTTCATGAACCTTCACTGAACAATATATTGTGTAGAAAAGAGAGTTGTGAGTACAGATGATGGCAATCATAGCTTTCAGTTAGAATGCATATTTGATTGGGAACTGTCACCATCCAGGAATGCTAATGACACTAAAACGCTTTATAGATTATTTAAAAGGGTATATCATGAAGCTTTTTATAATTACCATCATTGTATAGTTTTAAGAGCACTTAAAATGGAGGCTCAATTTCAGAATGTTGCCTTAATATCATGTTTAATTGCCTAAATTGAGTTCAGCTTTTTAGTTGCTGTCATTATTGTGAATTCCAATAATGAGCAGTGATTACTCAGGGAGATGTGTTTATCTCAGGAGAATGAAAACATTTTGTATACTGCTTTTCAAAAGTGCATTTTGCCCAGAACTCATAAATGTACTCACCAATAATTTTCTAGTAGCTTTGTTTCAGTAAATAAATGTAACTGGAGTCTGTTGGCAGAGTAAAAAGGAATCTGAAGGTCCTATTACTATTATTATTACTTTCTAGTAGACTTCCGTGGCTCCCAGAATAAGGCTGCCTCCCCATAACCGTCGGGATAAAGATACAAGTTTTCTGCAAACAGTGTGTGCCCATAACCTCCCTCATATCCCCATATGCAGCTTCCCAGGGCTAATGCATATCTGAAGCTGCCAGGTTATATCACTTCACAAACTTCACTGGTGATGTTCCTTCTGCCTGGGAGAGAATGTCTATTCTTGGTGACATCAAAGCTCTCTGTTCCCTAGCTCTTATGAACAATGGCAATTTATATTTATAGTATTTATAGTACTATAGCCATGTATTCATACTATAATTTATAACACTAAGCCATGTATTCATAGATTGGCCTTTCCTATTGCCAAGTATAAACAGCAAAGGCAGGAGTATTGCCTTGTTTAGTATTTTTCATCATCAGCACACATCTCTATGTTTCGACACCTGTTATTTAATAATTGTTTTCTGAAATTTACTTTGCACCTTTTTGAGGATGTGTGTCTTTTAGCACTCACAGTTCTTTCCATCATAGTACTTATACCTGATGGTGACTACTCATTCACTTATTTGTAAACTCCTCTATATCAGGTCCTGATAAAATGGGAGAGCTCCCTCATTCCTCTGGCAGGACATGCGATAGGGGCGTGACTGGCTCCTTTGGTCGCCCAGTTGCTCAAACTGCTAGGGGGAGCATGCAATGGCTAGGTGCAGAGGCGGTGGGGAAGTTTTTTGGGCTCCAGCGCTATGACAGCTTCTAGGAGTGGATATCTGCAACTGCCGAAGCCCAAGTGGGCATGTGTTACAGTACACTCTTTCAGGTTTGCCATCTGCTGATGGCTTGTGTTTATCAGCTCAACAGACCCTCTGCTTTATCCCAAGGGAAGACGGCCAGTGTGACAGCTTTCTGTATCTGGAGTTCTTGCCCAGTGTACCAGAAGAATCTCATCACACATGGACTTGAAGGATGAGTGTGAGGTTTTATCGAGTGGTGGAGGTGTCTCTCAGAGAGATGGATGGGAAGCTAGAAAGTGGGACAGAGTGGGAAGGTGGTCTTCCCCTGGAGTGGAGCCATCCAGCAGCTGGACTATCCTCTGACTGCCCCTGGCTGAACTCCCCTTGGCATCTGCGTTATTCTGTTGTCACTGGTCTGCTCGTCTGTTGTGTCTGCTGGTTCCTCTGCTCCTCTCAACGTTCAGCCACTTGTGTCTATGCCCACTAAGGTTTCGGGTTTGTATGGAGGCAGAATGGGTGGGTGGGAGGAGGACTGACCAAAAGGCAACTTTGGGAGCACAAAAACAGAAATACCTGACCTCACTCAGGGCCATGGGTCTTCAGGCTTGAGGGTGGGGCCTTTGCCAGGGAACTTCCTTCTTCTACCCAGTGTTTCCCTGTCTCCTGTCCGTATCACTGAGACTTAGTCTATTTATATACTAGATACTTGCCCTGTGCTTATATATAGCAGATACTCTGATGATATTTGTTTTAAATTAGTAGATATATATATATCACTATTGTTAAGGCTATTGAGAAATTGTTCTTTTCATTCTCCCCATAAACTGACATAGAAAAATTGTAATTGGGAATGTTGTAACAAATGTTATACAAGCAGCAAGTCACCAGTAGATTGTCCTTAATCTGTGGTCTTGTTTTTAAAACAGAAGGAGACTGTTAGGTAGGTAGTTAATTTTTAAAAGTTTCCTTAATACTGGACAGTAGTTTACACTCTGGTAAGTATGGGAAATTATATGCAGTGTTGTTTAAGCCATGTTGACAATTGTCAAAAGAGTAAATGCCTTATCATCAGGGCTTGATAATGTAAAGAAATGTGAGAAACAGTCAAGAACAAAGATTGAGAGTTGTGATAGATTGCTTAGGGAAGAGTTATATAAAGACGGAAACCACAGTTGAACGATAGAATATAAAGCCACAAATGTATTATACATGTTTAGGGAATTAACTTTAACAATATGTTTTGTTTAAACCAGTGTCCAAAATATTATACTTTATCATTTAATCAAGATACACATTTTAAATGATACACTCCATGTTTTATATTATTAATTTTTAATTTGGTATGTGTTTTACACTTACAGCATGTCTTGGAACATACAATTTTCAGTTGAGATCAAACATTTGATTTGTATTTAGATTTTATAAAATTTATATTTTAAGAAGTAGATTCACATGCCCACATTATTTCAAATATAAATTAAAATTTGCCAGTTTGAATTAACTTTTTATTTAATTAAAATTAAATAAAATTAAGTATATGTTTCTAAGATGCACTAGCCACATTTCAAGTGCTTAATAGCTACATGTAGCTAGTGTCTACCATATTAGACAGTGTGCCTCTAAACCGTAAAAAGAATGAGGTGTCTCAAGCAGTGCACAGAGGATCTAGAGAATTAACTTAAATGCAGGCTGACAGGATCCAAGCCACAGTTTTCTTCACATTCATATCTGTCCTAATGTGTAGGTGTCCACATCTACTTGATGTTACTTTTTGGCTATTGATGTGATGCTTCTCTGTCAACTGTCACCCCTATCTTATAATTTAATGAGCTGATAAATGGTTCTACCCATCTGTTTTCAATTTAAAGCAAAAGTAAAAACAATTGTGACAATATAACATCCATTGAGCCTGTTTTTTTTTTCTCCTGTGAAGAGACTGGTTTAGATTCTGTGGTCTATACAAAGATCAGGAGAGCAGATGGTTGATGGCTAGATTCATACTTTAAATAGAGCCTGACCAGTAGTACCCTCCAGGAAGGTCAATCATGCCCATCTCTATTCTCCATTATCTCTGATAAATATTTTTAAGCTGAGTGGGTTAGCCATGTAATTGCATTTTTATTACTTTCCTCTTAGGCTTCAAAAATGAAGCTGACATAGAACTAAAACCCCATAGATATCATAACAATTGAGAGTCAATCCAGAGACCACTCTTCATTCTCCAGTAGTCTCTTTAATGTACTTGATGGTGAAATAGCATTTTAAAGGCAGTGATTAGCCCAGTATTCAGTTAACTAAATCAAATTAAATTATGAATATTTTATAAAATACTAGGCTGGAACAATCCTGGAAACATGAAAGTTATGGACCTAACAAAGAACAAGAATCTAGTTCCTAAATATGAAAGTAAAGCATAAATTACTGTCATATAGCTGTTTGGAAAGGGTGAACATTTGATACCAGCAATTATAATTATCCCTGTAAAGAAAGTTCAGACACTTAGTCTTTAAAAGGAATTTTATGATTTTGCCAAAAACTTGCAAAAAATTCCATGATTTATATAAAACAGAGGCTAATATTTTAAATATATTAATTAATTTTTTAAAACTATTTGCCCCCACTAAATTGTCTTTCCTTTCTGTGAATTCTCACAGCATTTTCCATCAAAATAAACACATTTTACCATAACTTTATACTGCCATTTTTTGTAAATTTCTGTGTATAAGCATCTTATTTTTCTAATAATAATGCCATCTTCTGAAAGTACAGTTCATGACATTTTTTCTTTTTAGGTACAATATAATTAATCATATTTACATAGTAATGAGTCATTCACTTAGATTTTATCTCTATGGAGTATGTGACATAAAATATTTTGTTTGTTTATGTATAAGTGAATTTATACTTAAACCTAGGAATTACAAATGAAGATATTTGAAAAAAATCCAATTTCTGTGTCCCTAAGATGTCTGTCAAGATTAACATTTATTTCCAATAATTATGTAAACAGTAACACAGTGAAGTTAAAATTTTCTTTAGAAGGTACAATTAAATAATCTTCACAGTAAACATAGCATATTGATACAGTAACCCCAGTACTAAAAGATCTACGTTATTTAGTGTTTAAGGAGCCAAAATATTTCCCTGGGGGCAATTTGTTAATTAGTGTATTCCAGACAACAAGACCACCAGTTTCCCCACAGCTTATGAAGTCTGAAAGCGCTCATTTAATAACTGGGCAGAGAATGGAAATGAAGCTCTCCTCACGCTTGTAGTCCCAGCACTTTGGGAGGCCGAGGTGGGATCATAAGGTCAGGATATCAAAACCATCCTCGCCATTATGGTGAAACTCTGTCTCTACTAAAATACCAAAAATTAGCTGGGCGTGGTGGCACGCACCTGTAATCCCAGCTACTTGGGAGGCTGAGGCAGGGGAATAGCTTGAGCCTAGGAGGCGGAGGTTGTAGTGAGCTGAGATTGTGCCACTGCACTCCAGCCTGGACAGAGCAAGACTCCATTTCAAAAAATAAAATAAAATAAATAAGTAATGAAGTTCAAATGTCCAAATATTTACAAATGAACTATCATGTTGTTACTGTAATTTATCTAGCTGTTTTAGATTATCAATGCCATGTCTGCTCTCAAGTTATTCATTATATACAGCTTTCTAAGGTCCTGGTAGGAACTGGTTGTCCATGTTGGTATATTAAAATGTAATAGCTTGGGTGGATACAAGAATTAGTGCTAAAATTTCTAAAATGGCTGAAAAACATTCTTTGATGCTATTTGTCATTAATGTAGAAAGAACATACTGAACTAGAGAAAACAGGTGTTTCATCTCTTCTCCTACACATTGTGAAGAAGGGATTCCAATAACATATATATAAGTATAGCGTAAATTTACTACTTTAAAATGAACTCAATAATAACATTGAATTCTCTGTAAATTGTGTTAACCTTATGCAAAAACTAAAATTCTCCATGATATAACTGTCTTCATCTTTAACCTCAGGTCTTGGCAGCCAACAATAAAGAGAGCCAAGAGATGTCTGTGAGGTTGTAGAAACCTGAAGGATGGCTATCTTCAGCGAAGGAAAGTAGAGTTTGTTTCTCTTTCAGTGGACCAAGCAAAAGCTCTAAAACATGGTTTCATTGTAAAATAGAGAGATAGGCAGCTTCACAGTTTGTGGGGTTCTCAAAGTGGTAGAGAGAAGAATTCTGTGCATGTGAGTCAGATAAGCTTTTCTGCTTGATTCCAATATAAAGTAAATGTTCTATGTGAAGGCTAGCTTTGAGAAATAAGAGAGCTACTTAGTCCAGTAATTATATGTTTAGAGCACAGCTAGAAAGTGATAGAAACGAGCATAAGAGTAAATTGCTGAATATTCTGGAGAATAAAAATAATATGGGGGGGGGGGTTGGTGTGTGTGTGCCCTGCCAGACTGTATAAAAATGAAGTGTAAATTGTTCAAGTTTTGTGAACACACTTAACTGAATTTGATTATTAACTTTTATTATCTACTTTACAATATACTTCCTTCATTATGGATATGTTTTGTAATATAATAAGTCCTCAATTAAGGTCATCAATAGGTTCTTGGTAACTGTGACTTCAAGGGAAATAAATAACAAAGCTAATTTCTTAGAAAATGACTGCATTTGAGGATCTGCTATACATCATTTTACTTAAAGTCAAAGTTTCCAAAAACCTATCAACCATGTTGAGGACTTATGTGTTAATTTTTATTTAGGTGTTTGATAAAAGTTAGTAGAATATTTTCTTATGTCAAATTGAGATATTCCCATAAGTGTTTGGGATGGAATTAGGTCAATTGTTAAGGAAACAAGAAGATGATGAACTTAGCAAATACATGTGACGTATATATTATACATGGAATGTTAGAGTTAAATAGAACCATAGGAACCTGAATTTAATCATTCTAAGCTGTGAGAACTAAGGCCTAGAGGTTGAGTTATGATCAGAGTCAGATATTCCCATCTTCCAATATACTACTTCCAATTAAGCAGATCTCCACGAGACTGTTATCTGTATCAGAATTTATAGGTGGCAGTTGTGAAATATATCATGACTTTTCTACTCACTGATGGCCCTGAAGCTCATGAGGAGAGATGGCAATTCCAAATATATACAGAGATAAAAGTAGGAGAGAGACCTGAAATAAACCAGGTGGGGGTAGGGGGGCTTGGCCCCATGTATTAGGATTTGGCATAGACAGAAAGATTTGTGTTCAGGACTTTCTATGCTGCTCATTTATGCAAAAATTTATAAACTGAAATGTCTTGAATGAATAGTTGGAAGAGAAATACATGTCACATGATAGGCTCAAATCACCAGAGAAAGGCAAACAAAAAAGAAAACAAAAAACAAAAACAACAACAAAAAAAAGAAAAACATCACCTGTAGAATGAGTTTACCATCTCCAAACAATTAAGCTCTTTTTCAAGGAACTTGGAATTAGGACTAAGCAATTTTAGTCTCAGTCTAGTTTGCCTTGTGAACAGAAGAAATGTGAATCTAGAAAGTATAGTCAACCCTTTTGTGCTATTAGGCAGATCTTTTAAATTACTGGGTTGGCAAGCAGAAAAATCAAGCATTTAGTGACAGAGAAATGATAAAGATTAACAAGAAAGGAGGAGGAGGAGGAGCTCAAAAGGAGACAGAGAAAGGGAGAAGGAGAGGGAAGAAAAAAAGAAGAAGGTCAAGAAGAGAGCGCGAGATACATAATTATGATTTAACACCACTGTACACGTGAGAAAGACTGTATAGCTTTCAAAAATACATAAGTTCAGAATTAAAAAGAACTTGATTCAAATATCAGGCACTATTACTTACCTGTTCCGACATCTTAAAGAAGTTAAATAACTTTAACACTGTGGGCGGCAAGCCACCCAGGTGCCGAGGCAAGAGACCGAGGGCACGAGCCGTTCCAGTATAATATATAAAAAAAGAATAGTTATACTAGATATAGATCATAGATATGATTTTATATGACTATCATTAATCATTAGTTTGTAGCAATTACTCTTTATTCCAATATTATAATAATCCTCACTCTATAATCATAACCCAGGAAACAGCAGGCCATACAGAGATAGGAGCTGAGGGGACATAGTGAGAAGTGACCAGAAGACAAGAGCGTGAGCCTTCTGTTATGCCTGGGCACACCAGAGGGCTCCTTGGTCTAGCAGTAATGCCAGCGTCTGGGAAGATGTCCATTGCTAAGCAGACTGGTCTAACAGTAGCATCAGTGCCAAGGAAAAACACCCGCTACTTAGCAGAATGGGAAAGGGAGTCCCCCTTTCCCCTGGGGAGTTTAGAGAAGACTCTACTCCTCCACCTCTTGTGGAGGGCCTGACATCAGTCAGGCCTGCCCACGGTTATCTGGAGGCCTAACCGTTTCCCTGTGATGTCGCACTTCAGTGGTCACGCTCCTAGTCTGCTTTCATGTTCCATCCTGTACACCTGGTTCTGCCTTTTAGATAACAGTAGCAAAATCAGTGAGAGTACTAAACGTCTCTGATATGCAGAAATAATAGCGTAAGCTGTCTCTCTCTCTCTCCCTCTCTCTCCGCCTTGGCTGCCAGGCAGGGAAGGGTCCCCTGTCCAGTGGACACATGACTCATGTGACCTTGTCAATCACTGGAGATGACACACACTCCTTACCCTTCCCCTTTGCCTTGTATCCAATAAATAACAGCGCAGTCAGGCATTTGTGGTCACTACCAGTCTCCGCGTCTTTGTGGTAGTGGTCCCCCAGACCCAGCTGTCTTTTCTTTATCTCTTTGTCTTGTGTCTTTATTTCTACAGTCTCTCATCTCCACACACGGGGAGAAAAACCCACCAACCTTGTGGGCCTAGACACTACAAACACCAGTAATTCCTAGAATTCTAAATAATCCTGGCATTCCAAATAATAGATCTATTACAAAGTAGGGACATATGTCACATATCACTTTTACTATATTCCTGACATACAGTTAACACTAAATAAATGTTAATATAAAAACAAAAATGAAAGGCCAGTGTCATGAGGAGTTAGGCAGACCAAATCAGACCCATGTAAGGAAGCAGGCATCAGCAGAGGAGTGAGAAAGAAAGTCAACAGCACTGGACATCTTGAGAAGAATTGCAAAGAGAAGGAAATTTTATAGTACAATTTTAGTTTATTCAGAGCTTTGTTCAGAATAACCTACTTTCTGTAGTTTTCTGAAAACATGGTTGTCCTTTTAAAACAGCTAAGTTTGAAATTCAACAGAATTACTTCATCTTTATTCCACCTCTTTGTGCTCACAATTTACCCAAATACTGTACTCATACCACACTATTTAATGATTTGGTAGTTTTCTTTCCTAGCATTCAACCGAATAAGAGATAGGTCTCAATTCGAATTTCATTTTCTACTTCCTTGCTGAGTAAAACAGAAAAAATAATCATGAGTTAGCATCACTGTACACATGAGCAGTTGTGACCAGATTAGACATAATTGCCCATATATTATTGTTTCTCCATCTTTCACTCTCAGCAGTATTCAAAGATTTAAAAAGCACAAAACTGTGTCAACAAAAATGACTCCTGACACAGATAATAATAAATGAATTTGAACTTGAAGAAACTGCAGAAGCAACTTTAGTTAGGAAGCTAAGTTGTGTGTGTGTGTGTGTGTGTGTGTGTGTGTCTGTGTGTACATGTACCCAAACATTTTATAAGAGAAGTGACTTGCTTTTAGAAGATACATGCTGGCAGCAGAAATCTCCTCTCCAGACTCTAAATTAATTTATTTGATGTTAGTTGCATGTTGCCACCTAAAGAAAATTTCTAGAAAACTAACATCAAAGTACACTTTTGTAATAAGGAACTTCCTGGCAATTCCTGGTAACTGTTAGAAGCTACCCCACTTCTGTGTGACACTTCCCAGATTTTGAACAATATTGATTTTTGTTTTGGGAAAAAGTATGGTATAGATACTCTTCAAAGATAATCCTTTTCTGCATATGGTTGGCCTGGATTTCTCATTTAGGAACTGAGATAACTGGAAGCGATATTTTCACTTGTTTTGAATGCTAAAGTTTATAACTTTTAAGCTATACCATCATTTGTTAAATAAATGTATATCTTGCCCAGTGGCTCATGGCATCTTAGAGGTAAAATGGAGGCTAAGGTGGATCAATGTGGTCAGGCAGTGAAGTGGTAGTTGGAAGCTATTTCCCCCATTGCTGATGGCACTGTAGTCTCAATATCATTATTTCATCAGTCCATTGTCAGGATTTGTCTTATTATCTTTTGTCACATAAAATTAAGTTCTGTTTCTTACTATGGTTCTAAAGATAATTACCTGATCGCCTTACCTTTATATTCTGGGTTTTCCTCAGGTATCTAGTAATGTAATGGGAAGTAACTAAAAGGATTTCTTAATGCTAAAAAAATACAGCTGATTTTATGGGACTACTGTAGTTGTAACTGGTTTCTCACATTTGTAGTTTTGTGTGTTTTCTTATTTCCTGACATTCTTTTTTGCATTAATTCTGCTGCCACTGTATCTCCTACTTTCTGACAGCTGGCCCCATTATTATTCCATGTTTTACCCAAGAGTGTCTGCTTTCATATATGTATTATTTCATTCAGGACTGGCTCACATAATGGAGGCTCTTTTTGTTAGTGCTCTACATTATGAAAAGTAATAATAAAAAAGTTACTTTGTTACATATAAAATAAGAGTATTAAATAAGAAAGTTTTCAAAATTTCTCTGAATTTAATTTTTATTATTTCATTTCAAAACAAGAGCTAGTATAAATATTATTGTTAAGATTTCTTCCTTCAAACAGCCTGAGTTCAAATTCTAACTCCTCATGCTGTGCTCTGTGACTTTGGGAGAAGTCCCTACATTTTATGAATAGCACTAATTTTAAGTTGTTGCATTACAGATTTCTGAAACAAATCTATATGTGATTTAGAATTAAAAAGGAGAATGACTCACTCATAAGTGGGAGTTGAACAATGAGAACACATGGACACAGGGAGGGGAACATCACACACTGAGGCGTGTTGCAGCGTGGGAGGAAAGGGGATGGAGAGCATTAGGACAAATACCTAATGCATGTGCAGCTTAAAACCTAGATGACAGATTGATAAGTGCAGCAAACCACCATGGCACATGTATATCTATGTGACAAACCTGTACGTTCTGCACATTTATCCCAGAACCTAAAGTAAAATAAAATAAATTAAATTAAATTAAAAAGGAGAATGAATGAGGAGGAGTTTAAATATGCCAATTAAACCATGAAATACGTTTTCTTATTATTTGAAACTTTTATTCTGAAAGTACTTAAGGGGATCTTTTAGTCTTACTTAGATTTGTATTACACATAACTCTTGTGCATAGGTAGAAAATACATATAGGCAAAATAAATGTCTGATGTATTTGTAATTTCTTCTTATTTAGGATTTCATTAAAAGTAATTTGTAATTACTTTTGACAAAGCCACTTCATTCTTTGGAGAGATTATTTGTAACAAGTATTTTGGAACTTGGAAGCTACACAATCTGTTATACATGGTAGATGTTTCCAAGAATTTCTGAAAGTGAAATACTCTCGCCAGAGCCCCAACGTCCAATGTTAATGCAACTTCTCTCCCAGTTTCCCACTTCTCATGTCATTTTGGCTAAAATTTGGAAGGAGGCAGCAAAATTATTTTGGCTTTTGAAACCTAGTTTTGTATAAAAGGCAAGCAGACTAAATTATATTCCCAATTCACAGTCAATCATTATTTTTATAAGCCCCTTGAAAATTGAATTCCTCAACTATAATAATCGAGGCTATTTAAATAATTGTCAAGAGATCTGTAGTTCTGATCAGTATTATTTGTAGATTTTATCTTTAAGATGCCATAATACGCAAATCACACCTGGAAGTAATAACTCCCATGCCTTAAATGACCCTTGTATTTGCCTCATTTTAAGCCAAAACTGGGGATAATACTTATAGAATGATGGTAAACATACATCAAAGACATATGTATTGACTATTGATTAAAATCTTCATTTTTCTCTTTTAGGCTTTTAAATACAATTTCACTTCATTGTGGTACAAAGATCTTTCTTTCTACTCTCTGAGTTCAGCTACATTGCAGAAAGTGTTTTCCAGCTACATAAAACAGCGTACATATATGAGCCTGAGTGCCATGGCGGACAGATTCTGTTTTTGTTTTTGCATGCAAAAGTAAGGATCAAAAGCTCCAGTAGAAAGAAAAGTTCAAAGCACATAGCTAAATATTTCTAGATGCATTTATTCAGGTCATGTTATAGGATAATGGCAATTTTAAATAAGAAAATGATTTTAAAATTTCTGTCATTAAAAAACTTTTTTTTAGTGTATGAGGAAATCAGGAAATTTTTAGTTGTTTCTCACTCTTCAAAAGTATTATTCTTCCTATTACCAATCAAGAAGCCTTGAGGACGTACATTCAAGTACTTTTTATCTCAGTGAAAAGTAAACGAAAAAATACATTAAGAATATGCTACTTGAAGACTCTATTTCTTATCCAATATTCCATTTTGGGAAAAGTTCAATAGCTTTAAAATCTCACATGAATTGCGTGCCATCATAGCTTTACAGGTTTAAAAATTTTGCCCCCATGTTTGGTCTATTTTTTTTTAAAGGTATGAAATAGCTATGTCTTCCTTTTTAAAAAGTGAATTTGTCCCAAACCATGTGGCAGTTAAAGTTGTTTGTTCTGTTTAACTAAACTAGGTTCAATTTTATTGAAGCTTAGTAGAAGTCCTTTAGAGCTCCTATCAACAAAGTAAGAAGGAGTAGCTTCATTTTACCACCTCCCGATTGCATGCCCTCCAGGGAGTGACAAAACAGAACAAAAGTGTCTTCCGAAAAAACGAAACTTACAGCTGAAGCAATCCCAGAAGTCATAAGGTTAATTATCTAAAAAGTAAGTTAGCACGAGAAGGGAAAATTCTTAGGACAGGAACCAATTTCTGCTTTAACTTTCAATATATTACATGATTTCCAAGAAGGTGGTTAAAATAGCAGGCAGAAAAGTGCATTGGAGCCACATGAATAGCTAAATTTTTCTTACCGGTATTAAATTTGTCATATACAATTAAAAAATGTGTGTACATTGTATATGTGTATATATCCATTCCATATACACACATATATGGAAAATAATAAGGTCTCATGCCAGAGTAGAGGTTTTAATCATGTTTCATTTTCAAAAGATTTTAAAAACTTTAATCTATCATTTAGAATTGGCCATTTGTAAGGCAAATAGAAAACAGCCAAAAACATTAGATAAGTGTTCATTTAAAATACATTTCTATTAGTTCCTAGGATTTAATTAGTTCTCTTAATCAAATGGAACACTATAAAACTGTAATTTGTGAAATAAATATATTTTTCAATAAATTCATTTATTTCACAGGCAACATACGCTCATTTATTCTTGTAAATAACATTTGACCTCTGAACGTAAATATCTCTAGACACCAAAAGTTATTCAAAGCCTTGGATTCATATAACTGTTTAAGACTGGAAAAATAAGGACACAATATGTTGTCTGGCCTTTTTCATACTAAAGCTATGTTTAATATTCTTTAAAAGGCGTTTAAAAAAGTCAGTAGGTCAAGTGTATTCGTTGAAGGAGATGATAATACAGATAATGGAAAATTAAAGGGGTTTTAGAAAGGCTAAAGACAACACACAACATACATTTGTGCTAATAGGACATTACACATAAATCAGAGGCTCTTCTATCCAATCTAAAACATACAGCATTATTGGACATATAGGTCTGTTTGCTTCTAAGGTTTCAGTAAGATTAAAAATAAAGAAGGGCCAAGCAAAAAATGAGATGACAGGAGTTGCTCCGAGCAGAGTAGGGCGGGCTAACTCTTATTTCTTGGCCTTTTAAAAAATAACTCCCTCAACCTCCGTGTGACCAATTCACTAGATTTCTGTCCCTTCGCCTCTTATAAATTTTTGAACGCTTGGCTGACAAATTCCTCATCGAGTATAGTAGTATATGATAATATATTTTTCTGTTTCTTGTTTTTTGAGATGCACCAGAATCCCTTTATCCATTCCTATGAATTCTGGTCAAAGGAAGATAATTGGATATAACTTTTATATCTAAAAAAGATAATATATGTTTATAATGACACATCAATTAAAAAAGAAGTACTAAAGCTCTGATGGACATTTTACAATTTTCAATACTACTTTTTTCTGTGAGAGACAATTTGAATGTAACATTTTGAGTTAAAAACAAAGAGTGCTTTAATGCACTGACCAAAAGACCTAGGACTTATGTATTGCACATAAGAGTAAAGGGAATCAACTCACAGTATAATATGCACCACCTCAAGTTAGAAATTATTTTGCAAAAACTTCTATAAGAGACATTGTGTGAAATGGTGGGTTAAAAATATTGCATGGTAAGACTCATGTAATTCACTAAGTAGGGCCTGTATTCTCACGCGAATCAAGATGGTATGGAAATTGATGTAGAGACTTATAAGAAGACATAGGCTTACACTGATAAACATATAAGAGATACATGCTATGACACATATGGATATCAATGTAGATGTAGATATAGATCAAATACTAGGATCACCTGTGTGACTTCCTTTACTCAAGACTTCATGACAATCACAAAATTATCTTCTTGAGAAAAACTGGAGATTGAGCAAATAAGAACTAATTATAATATTAATCTTAGAGTAGCATTTTGTGTGTGTGTGTGTGTGTGTGTGTGTGTGTGTGTGTGTATGGGCAATTTATGGAAGGAAGAGCAGGTACCTGTTTATCTTGTTGTTTCTCATTTTCTGGGATAGTGGACCAAGATCTAGCAGTATTGAAGACTGGATTCTAGAAAATAGACAGGAAATAAAAAATAGGGTTTAGAATTTTATGATGAGGGAAGCAAAGACCCTGTTTATGGTTGATAATATTCTAAAAATTCAACCATTATGTGATCCAGAAATAATTCATCTTTTCAGTGTCTTTAGTGGAGGAGGAGACAGCCCCCGACCCCCATAGTGTGAATGGGCTAGGGATTAAGCCTGGCTTTTACCACTCTGACAAACGATGAACCTGTCTATCTCAGCGGACCGCTAGGACTGATAACCTAAGCACTCATCCATAGCAAATTTGCAGGGAGATTTGTAGAAGGTCAGTTCCCACTACAGGAGTCCAACTTGTTGGCATTAGTTTTAGACAAGTTAACCCTAACCTCTCACTGTACTACAAGCTTGGTATGTTAAAAAACTGTGTACAGCAAATTAATTAAAATCTACTTATTAATTAAAACATATATTAATTATACTATTATGCATTAATTATATTAAATATTATTTAAATATGTATATATCTATGCATATTAATTAAAATTTGTATAAACAAATTAGAGAAATGATATAAAATGGTCTCTAATATCAAATTCTTTGTGAACCTAGCCAAAGACCCAGAGACATTTCTCTAATGCTAGAGTCTTTCTGACATTGTCCCTATTCTACTAAACTTCCACTAAAGAGTCCAGCTGTTAGAATATTTATTTCCATGCTTTTTTTTGCACTATTTACAGATAATGTTTAATGCATTAATTAGCTAATTCTACAAGTTAACTTTAGTACAGTAGTTTATTTTGTTTTGATTTTGGGGTGACAGTTTTTTTATTATAATTGTTCCTAAGTTTCTAATTAAGTCCCCAGGATGAGGTTCAAGGATAATCTTATTTTTTGTGCAACTTATATGGAAGTGTTCCCAAATTCAGGGTGTTGGATTGAATGTCAATGACTACTTGAAACTCTTAGATAAATAGTCATGCTGTGTTGTGCCATTATGAAATATTAAATCACAGCCATCCAGGAAAGCCTGACTAATTTGCACAATTAAAAGGAAATAAAATAGACTAAGCAATCATCTTTAAAATATATTTTTATGATTTCATACAAGCACTTACAGTTAATAATTAATGCAGGAAAATTTTAATGCAGGGAGATTATTTTAAAATTCAAAGCTACTCTAATAATTTGTTTTTTAGAAAATATGTCTTAGTCTACCTTCTTATCAAATTAGAAATGAAAGGGGATGTATCAAGTTTGTTCTATCTCATCGGAATGCCAAAATTAAATGTCATAAGGCTCCAACAATTTAATTACTAAAGTGGTTGTGTCAGTTAATAATAGTTTTCTGCTTGAATTTGGAAGTCATTGATTTTGGCATACTACCCCGACCCACTCAATGCAATGCTTCAAAGCCTGCCTGGTGTGGGAATGTTTAGGGAATACTTAGTATCTTGCTGTATCAGACATTAAGAAAACCATTAATATGAGTCCTCAAGAATTATGTGGATCTTTGGGATCCTGGTGGGACTGAGAACTAGGAAGCCTTTCTTTCTCCAGATAAGTTTCTTGGAACACTTGGAAATGGGTCAGATACACTCTCAGAAATATTTTTTTAATCAGAGAGCTTGATCCAATACTCTCATTTTGCTAAAAAGAGAGGAGCCCAAAATCTTATTTCAATTAGATAAATAGAGTTAGGAGAAAGGATATAACAGTGTAGACGATGTTCACACCGATAGGGTTTAAAAGTTGGCTGACACACATTTAAATGTATTTTCGTTTGTGTTTTTTCCTCAACGAATTTGCAAGAAAGTCTGATCCTGGTTTGAAGGGAAGAACTTTCCTATTGTTTAAAAAATACTAACAGTAAACAAAAAACTGTGGTCCATGTTTTCTAAGAAGACAAACTAGAGTAATTTCTGCCTGAACCAGACATCTATTTAAAACTTTCATTGGAAGAAATATTTATTGATGTCCACGGATTTGCTAGGTGTTTTACATATGTTCTCTTATTTAGTTGTGCCAGAACATCTGTGAGGCAGCCTATATTCTCTTCTATTTAAATGGGGAAAAACAGACCAACGAACCTGCGGCTCAGGAAGGTTACATAACCTAAGGAAAGTCACACAGCAAGTAAGTACCAAATCTAGATTTAAGGCAAAGTTTCTTTCTTCTATTTTACTGTCAGAGTAGAGTTAAAACTAAGGAGTTTTCCGTGGTAAAATATTGTCTTTATTGAAAGTAAAATGTCACTTTTCTTGCAATCACCAACTGTCACTGTACTTGGCTTTAAATAAAATTTCACAGATTTGAATGTTTCTTGCTACTGTTTCTGCTTCTTCTTCCCTTTTCCCTTCTTCCTCTTCATTTTTATCTTCCCTGAATCTATACTCCAGAATAGTGTTTTCCCCACAGTGTGATGTCTGCATGTATTTTTATAGTCATCTCAACACTCAAGAGGTTTCAGCAATAATATATTTTACAAAGGGAGTATTTGGCTACAGGTGGGCATTTAAATAAACTTTAAAATACACAATTCTAATAAGTAACTTCTGCGTGTACTTCAAGCCAGGCCAAATGTTTTAATATTGTATGACTTCACCATTATTTTCTCAATGTATACAGTGTAGAGTGTGTGAATGGGAAACAATCAATGGGAAATAATTATACTAATTCATGTTCCCTGTCCTGATGCTGTGAATTAATTCAGACAGTATTACAATTCATTGTACTAAATAACATATAATTTATAACACCCGTGATATATAATTCCAAGTACACGGATAATTTGTTAATTTGTTTTGTCTTTGTTTTTCCTTTTTTAATTTTTTCCATTAATTGGGCATACTTTCTAGAGAAAATTTTCAAACAAGGTTTTGAAAAAGACAAAATAGAAAATGCATTTCTGGTTATTAAAGACTAGCTTTGTCTAAGTAAGGCATACTTCAAGTCAAAAACAAAATAATTTGACACAGAGAATAGTGAAAAGCAGATTTGCCATGTCACCTTTCATGTCCCACTGCAAAGAATGTACACTCTGGAATTATGACCTTGGGCTACTTATTTGCTCAAAAATATTTTTTCTCATTTTCAAATGAAGATAAGGAAGATGTGCAGGTTTATCTTGAAGAATGAAATCAACCAGTATTTTTAAAGTGTTTTGCACTATATATGACAAATAGTGGGCATTTATTTTATTTTAATCTCTTTTCCTGTCACTCTTATTTTGAGGCCACAGTTAAACATAATTAAAACCTAAATAGTTATAAAACTGCTTTGAAAATGATTGTTTTAGGCCCCCAACATTTGCTTGACAGAATACAACTTAGAGTGAATTTTTTCCAATCCTGTGAATATCTGAACATTGTATTCATGCTAAGGATAATTTCTGGACTTTCATTTTAGTTTTAAAATTTTATTGTTTTAAGATTATATAAAAATTTAAGATAATATTTTATTCAAACCAAAATTTAAAGAGAAATATCCAAGATAAAGACAATGTTTAGCCGTAAAACTTATGAACAGTCTCTTATGAACTATATGATTCCAAACCAGAATCTAAGGTCTACATCAGCTACCACTGTGCTTCCCTGGAATTTTCAGGTCACAATGTCATATATCTTTTAGGACACTTAACCATGGTTGGTGTCTATTGTAGATCACAGGGTAATGCTTGTTTTGATTTGCTAGTGCCAGGTGGATAGATTGTGACTTACAAACTGCCTAATTTCCCACAACATCCACCCAATTTGGATGTGGAGCATCTGAACTAAATTATGGGATTATTGTGAGAAAAATATTTCTTTCTCCTAACAAATGTCCTTGCAAGCCAGTGACTCTTTTCTAATTATGATCTAACTCTCTAGGCCTTTCTATCTTTATTTTCTAAGTAATGAACCAAAACACCAACATGAAAGCAGGGAAACTATGAAAGATTACTTTTAAGCCTCAAGCTCCTTTTCATCTATTCATTGCACTCAATATCATGCTGTGATTTCAGGTTGCTACTATTGCTTTGGCCTAATTTCTGGGGGGCTCACTGTGTTTTGTCTATATGAGTCTTTCCTCCTCAAAACCAACTATATGTACCTTTCACAACTCAAGCTAAGTTCTAAGTTGATTTGGTTATTACTATTCAAAAGCTGTTGAATTTCACCTAGAGGCAGCTAGTATTTTACAAGTGAACAAAGAAACAAGTATGGAAAAGTACGCATAGAGTAAAAGATAAACGCGAGACTTTTTTTTTTTTTCACATGCTATCATTTTCCAAATTACATTGTATATTGGAAACATTTTCTTAAGCATAAAATTGTCAACCTTCATCTACTTCATAATACTTTTATGAAAATACTATACTGAATAATAGTTTTCTTTAAAATCATTATAAGAAATAGATTCTCAGGTAACTTTACATCAGACCAAAATAGTACCTCGAGTTTACTGACACTATGATGTTTTTATTGGTGTGATTTTATTTTTAAGGATTTTTTGATGTAAGGAATCTGACTCGTTTATGTCATAGAATGTAAAGAGAGAGCTATTTGTTGGTTTAAAATAACAAATCAAACACAATGCACTTTAAAATTATTATCTTCTGACCAACACCCAAGTTATTGAATGGCTATTTTAATTCATATCCCATGGGTTATTAGTTAGGTTGGGAATCATTTCACAATTTTATTGATCATTTGTATTTCTCCCAGAGCCAGTTCATATCTCCATTTACTTCAAAGCTTCCTGATAACAGTGTCTTAAGAAAGTGTCTTAAAATTGCAGGGAGAGGGCTATTTTCAGTGTATCAGAAGGAAGAGCAAACCGAGGGGGCATATTCCTAAGCCCATTTCTATTCTACTTTCTAGCACTAGACATTATTTTTTTCCCTCTATAGTCTCTCTTTGACTCAGACTTATTATTTTAGAGTCCACATCCTTTACCCTTGACATGTTTTGTTTTAACAAAGTTCTTCTCATACTTCCTCTAGAAATATGAAAGGACAGAGGAAATTTTTCCCAGACTCTTGCCTTCTTTCTGGTAAAAGAACATCTGGGAAAATGTAAAAAAAAAAGCTAGTCTGTTACTTTTAAAAGTAAACTACCAAAATTTCAATATTACATAATATCAAGCTGAAACTTTACAGAAACTGAATAAAAAATTTGTAACTGATTCTGTTTTATTACAGAAACTGAATCAAAAATTTACAACTGATTCTGTTTTATTAAACAATCAGTTAATTTGGGTAATAAGATAGTAATTATTTCATGTACTAAGGTAGCTGACTTGATCTGATTATTCCAGTTGTAACAATCAGGTCAGATGTTTAATACATGTTGCTTAAATAATGATAAGCTCTCATTTATCAGCTTTTTATTCATATTTTCCCACTTGATTCTCACAGTTGTATGACAACAATACTGTTATTATTCCCCAAAACAATTTCAGAGATGGTTAAACTAAGGCTGGTTAAATAACTTCTCAAAAGGTGAAAATTCATATTAATAAATGTTAGAAGCAATTTTGAAATGATGTAGCCTAGCTTTAGTGCCCAAGTTTTAAGCCACGATATAATGCTGCCACCCTGAGCCAAAGACAGGTTTACATTCGATAATAGTTTGACAGCATCTTTTCATATATATGGCCAAAGTGGCTAGTTAGGAGCAATATATACTGGAATAATAATAATAATAAAGCAATATACTATGACAGCTAAAGCTTATTCCAAGAAGACAAATTAGGAGACACATTGAGCATTCAAACATAATCCATTATATTTATAGAATAAAGGAGAAAGAATATATGATAATTATAAGAGTTTTAGACAATTTTTTTAATTCTATAACTATTCATAGTCAAAACTGTCACCAAACTAGGAAGAGAAGGAAACACCTTCATTCTAGTAAAGGGCATGTTCAAAAAATCTACTTCTGGTATCACGTTTAATAGCTAAATATTTAATGATTTTTATCTAGGATTGGGAAAAGCAAGGTTATTTACTCTAGTCATTTCTAGTGAACATTTTACTAAAGGTCTAGCTATTGGTATCACAATAAAATAAGGTAAAGTCTTAAAGATTTGAAAGGAAGAACTAAATCTTTATTAGAGTTTCCTTTTCTCCACATCCTCATTAACACTTGTTTTGATCATGTTGTGCACAATAAGTATACACAATTTTATTTGTCAATTTTAAATAATAAATGTAAAAAGAAAAAGACTATCAGATGGCATGACTGTTTATATAGAAAATCCCAAGGAATCTAAAAAGCAACTGTTACAATTAATAAGGGAGTTTAGCAATGGAGTTGCCAAGAACTGTGAAGGGTCTTGGATTTTATTCTACTTACAAGCTAACAAGTTAGCCTGTCACTTTCTTTTTTTTTTTTTTTTTTTTT
>NW_016823861.1:223024-224638 GCF_001698545.2 Rhinopithecus bieti | reverse complement strand
TTTACTAAAGGTCTAGCTATTGGTATCACAATAAAATAAGGTAAAGTCTTAAAGATTTGAAAGGAAGAACTAAATCTTTATTAGAGTTTCCTTTTCTCCACATCCTCATTAACACTTGTTTTGATCATGTTGTGCACAATAAGTATACACAATTTTATTTGTCAATTTTAAATAATAAATGTAAAAAGAAAAAGACTATCAGATGGCATGACTGTTTATATAGAAAATCCCAAGGAATCTAAAAAGCAACTGTTACAATTAATAAGGGAGTTTAGCAATGGAGTTGCCAAGAACTGTGAAGGGTCTTGGATTTTATTCTACTTACAAGCTAACAAGTTAGCCTGTCACTTTCTTTTTTTTTTTTTTTTTTTCTCTTTGGCAGAAGGCCCAAGACTCCTGGGTCACAGACAAAGAATTTATTACTCTTGACAACAGCAGCTTGCTGCAAATGTAATGCTAAGAAATGGCTGAGGTAGAGAATGGTCAGGGTCTTGTATTCTTGGTACACTCAACAAAAATGTGCGGGGAAGTTCAGAGCCCATGGTGGACTAGTTCTCTCAAGAGTTCCAGTGTATAAGGATGACATGCCAAAAAACACAATTGTATATTTGTATGCTGGCAATAAAAAATAAAAAATATATATTTAAAAGTTCAAATTATGATAGAATCTATAAAATATATAATTTTTGAAATAAAATATAAAATTTACCAGAATTCTACATTAACTACAAACTATTGCTGAAAAAATAAACTGAGACTTAAGTATATGGAGAAATATACCTTATTCATGGCTTAGAAAACTATTTTTTTAAATGACAATTCTCTACAAAGTGTCCCTAAATATTCAACCGAATATCAATTACATTACAAACAGGACTTTTAGTAGAAACTGACCAGCAATTTTTAAACTTTATACAAAATGCAAATAACCTAGAATATCTAAAGGAATTTTGAAAAAAGGGAAAAAATGGCTTATACTACCTGATATCAAAACTTCCTATAAATTCATTAAGTGAAGACAGTGTACACAGTGGTAAACAGTTTGGCAAGAAGATCTTGGTGCAGACTGGAAAGCTCAAAAATAGTCCCATACTTTTACAGTTATTTGGTATTTTACCAAATCAATCCATTGGGAAAAGTGTAGTCTTTTCCATAACCTGTTCTGGAATAATTCGATATAAATAATAAGAAAATAAACATTAATTCCTACCTCATTTAATACACAAAGATTTTTGTGGGATGTATTATAGATTTAAACATAAAAGCCAAAATCATAAAGTGTGTAAAGGAAAATATTAAAGCAAATATTCATAAGTAGGGGTAGGCAAACATTCCTTAGAGCATTTTAAAAAATCATAAAGTAAGAAAATTCTGCAGGTTATAGTTTATCAAAAGTAAAACTTCTGCTTATCAAAAGACACCATTAAGAAAAAAATAGGGAAGTCACAAACTTCAAAAAAATGTTCAGAAAATACGCATCTGATGAAGGACTTGTAACCAGGATATATAAATAACTCATACAACTTAACATTAAAAAAATAAAAATTCAATAAAAGTGGGAAATATTAAACACCAGATAAAAGAATCTATAACAATATATATACACACACATAT
>NW_016823861.1:199848-222753 GCF_001698545.2 Rhinopithecus bieti | reverse complement strand
TATATATATATATATATGTTCTCCTTTTTTCATTTTTGAGACAAAGTTTGGCTCTATTGCCCAGGCTGGAGTGCAATGGCATGATCTTAGCTCACTGTAATCTCCACCTCTCAGGCTCAAGCCATCCTCCCACAGCCTCCCGAGTAGCGGAGACTACAGGCACACACCACCATGCCCAGCTAATTTTTTGTATTTGTTGTAGAGACAGGGTTTCACCATGTTGGCCAGGATGGTGGTCTTGAACTGGTGAGCTGAAGCGATCCTCCTGCCTCAGCCTCCCAAAGTGCTGGGATTACAGGTGTGAGCCACCACTTCTGGCCAGAAATGCAAACTGTGTTAAATTAAATTAAAGCCATCTACAAAAGAGTACATATGTACTGGCCAATTATATAAAATTCTAGGCTGGAGAAACTAATTTCTGGAAAAACTCAGAAGAGCTAGTCTCTTGGCCGGGCGTGGTGGCTCAAGCCTGTAATCACAGCACTTTGGGAAGCCGAGACGGGCGGATCACGAAGTCAGGAGATCCAGACCATCCTGGCTAACACGGTGAAACCCCGTCTCTACTAAAAAATACAAAAAACTAGCCGGGCGAGGTGGTGGGCACCTGTAGTCCCAGCTACTCGGGAGGCTGAGGCAGGAGAATGGCGTAAACCCGGGAGGTGGAGCTTGCAGTGAGCTGAGATCCGGCCACTGCACTCCAGCCCGGGCCACAGAGTGAGACTCCGCCTCAAAAAAAAAAAAAAAAAAAAAAAAAAAAAAAAAAAAAAAAAAAGAGCTAGTCTCTGGTGGAAAGAGGGTCAACAGAGATTTACTGGAAAGAGGCTTGTGGGAAATGTCTTGGGTGATACTCACATTTTACATATTCATAAAGATTTTGGTTACACAGATGTATATATCTATTTAAACTCAGCAAATACACAAGATTTAGCCATATGCTTTTATGTAAATTTTACATCAAAGGCAAAATGCTGTAAATTAATATTGAGATCTCATGTTCTGAGATCTGCAATTAGCTTTAAAAATCATCAAAAATTAGATGGCTAGAGGAATGGCTAGATGTGTGATAAATCAATTATAATAAAGTATGAATGATAAAATCCAGGTAGTAGATGTGCACAATCATTGTAATTTTTTTTTAATTGGCTCTATGTTTAAACTTTTATAATGAAATATCAGGAAAAAAAATCTATCATGCCAATACTGTCTTAAAAATATACCACCCCCTATCCTCACCTTAACAAAAAACAAGGACAATTGCAGTTACTATACCAAACTCCTTTGTTATACTTCTGAGCCACCTTATTATTTGGCTTCCTTCCAACAGTATCAGGATAGCTGCAGAATCTACAGGTATTATGTCTGCATTATGAGCAAGAAGACAGAAAAAAATAAAAACGTTGGAGTTAACGTACTGAAGGAGATATTGGTTGAGAAAAATAAAATTATAGAAGCTTTATCCAGAAAATTCTGAGTAAAATAGGATCACACGACCTGAGCCACAAGGATCCTGGGAAACCTCTACGTTATACAAAGGGAAGGGAAATGAAGATTGAATGGATCTTGAGTAGTTAATCCTCGTATACGCCACATGAGTTACATCCATATATCTGATAATCCCTGTTTAAACATTTACATTTAAAGAACAGAACCCTAAAGAATATGATTGGACTTTCTCTGTAGGATGCGGCTCCTCCATTGATAGATACTACCACAGGATGACAAAGTAGGGAGTTGGCCGTTTTGTTGAAAACCATCAAATGTTAGCATTGGTGGGAATTTAGTTCAGTCTCTCCACAGAGAAATTCTCTAAGCTTCTGCAGGGGTTGAGAAAACGAGGTCAGGAGTAATAAATCTAGCAGCCAGCAATAAGAAATCCAAGCAGGCAAGAGCACTGGGTATCTCACTCTTGTTGCCATAAGTGAATCATCCTGTTCCCAAGATCCTTCATTCAGAAGCATAGCTCAACTCAACGTCCTTGAGCCCAGGACTTCAGACAGTAAAATTCTGCCGGCATTGAAGAAGACAGTTATTGGATGGCATGGATTCTGGGAAGGTGTCTAGAGATCTGATTTTCTTGAGGTGCAAGGTATGTCTCCTATAACTCTTCACCAGTCTAGTATCTTTTACTGGCTTCCCCAAGTCCACTTAGGTTTTAGCTCCCGTGTTTTGATAAATCAGTTGGTACAGTTCTACCTGCTTTCTTCTTCCAAAATTTTGCTATTTCTTGTTATCTACTACTTTTGGCCTTCTCTGTCTCTGCTGCCTCTTAGTGATGCAAAACTTCCTTAGATACCTCACTCTGAGGCTTGTTTTCGTTTTGTTTTGTTTTTTGTTTTTTTCCTGGATTACTGAACATTTTATTTAAATCAAGAATAGTTATTGGATGTCATGGACACAGACTTTTGAGGAACATTCCATGTAAGTCTCTCTTTTTAACTGTCCTGTTCTCTTTCGTCTGAGATGGGGTAATTCAAGACATTTTACTAAATAAATCATTTGAGAATATGACTTCTAAAATATTCACAAATACTTGGAAAAACAACTCAATCCTCTTTACTTGGTATGTCAAAATACATGATTATACCATAAATTAATTTTGGAATCATACATATTAATGTTCAAGCCTGGGTCCGGATTGTCTTTGTACAAATTAGGCTAAGACGTTCCCCTTGAGTGAAGGCTCTATCAAAAGAGTCCAGCTGAGGAAGAGGAGTATGGGTTGGATGGAGCTAACCATCCACGTAACACAACACACCAGTACATATTAAAACCTGCACAAACACATGTGGGGACCTGCTGGGTTCCCATCTTTTACAGCTATTAACTTTGCGCAAGTTGTTTAATTTACTTGAATTTTAAGTACTCATATATATAAAGTAATTATAATGGTATCCAATTAAATATTTATGGAAATTTTATGAGAATCAGATGAAGTATTTTTAATAATAAATCATGCATGGTACTTAGTATTAGCTCCCATTGCTTTATCACTTACACAACCAACAACAATTCAGATTTTTTTTACATTATGTTCTTCAGATTAAATGGAGCCCTATGTCAATGTTTTATTCTGAGCATAAATATGTGTACAACCTGTTGAAAGGAGGAGGTAAAAACCAGTATGCGTACTTCCCTAGTTGTGCATAATCTAAGATAATAATTCATTTTACTGAACTGCTACTGAACTGTGATTAAGGCAGTAATTTATGATGATTTTTAAGTTTATATTTTATCTTTTTGGAAAAGAACATAATGGTATAGCTTTGAATTATCCATCATTTCCCATTCAGATACCCAGAAATCACATTTTCATAAGTAATTGGTAATAGGTAATATCATTTTTGCTCTTTTTTAACAACATTTTGTTGTTGTAGGTTTTTCCTATAGAAAATAAGTTGTTTCTTATTACAGATTATTTTAATGATTTATCTCATTGTCTTGTCCAAAAAAAACGAAACATGGAGAGATATGAGATTTTTAAAAATCCGGTTAACTGATAGGTCATATACCATATTAATATTGAAAACATGATCTGTGCTGTCAATTTTCTCTCTTTCATCTTCTATTCTTTTAACCACACACTCTCAGTTGGAAAGAAGCAAAGAAAATTCGAGATGTGTGATATGTACATGCATTTATTTCCACAAATACCTATTTTAAAAGCATGTTTTAAATCACAAATTTTTAAAAATCTATATGAATTATAGTTTAATACATTGGGAACTACCTTATTTTTTCCCAATGAACATTTTTAGGTGTGCAGAATAATAAGCAAATTGATTTGAAAATGAACAAAGAAAAAAAGATTAAGATCTAATACGGATATTTTAATTTTGGAACATTGACATTTGTCATTATTTGTTGCAAGCTGGCAAAATTGTTTAACCAATGGAACTACATTTCTGATAATGTAAGAGATTTATTCCATAATAATAAAAACAGATTTTATGTGTGATTTTATGGTAACATCTGTCTATGTAGTACATGAAAATAAAGGATGATTTGAAAAGATAAATACAAGATGTTTAAACATATATTGATCAGAATCAATTCAGGTGAGTTAATTTTAAAAAGATGGATTAAAAAAGGGACCTTCCCTTAAGAATGTCACATTCAATAAATATACATGTATTTTATAACATGTTCACAAAACATTTGAAACTTAATAATGTTTTTTAGAGCAAGTGAAAATATAAATAAGAATATAATAATAAGAATAGAGTAGGGGAGAATAGTGGAATATGAGGATGCTTGTGGCAGAAAGAGGTATGTTAAAATAGCACTGTTTAGCTAAAAGAAGGTATTACAGATTAAGATGGTCACAAAAATAACATAACACTCAATGGGTGTCATAAGCTTAATTGTTCATGATTATCTCCATTATTTTATGTGTGATGGCATTCTATTCATAAACCTGGTTTATATGTTGACTCTACGTTATTTCTAATACAATATAGTCAGAAGCAAAAGTGGAAAAGCAGAGTGAAGATAAGACAGAAAAGACTTCAGAACTCAAACAGCAGAAGACAGAATCACCTGCTTCTAGCCCATTCACAATCTGCTTCTATGAAATGCAGAAGCAATGCCTCTGGTGATGACTTTGATTATCTTATCAGTGTCTTCTTAAACAGATCCAGGCCCTATCATTCGTAAAAGGAAACAAAGAGTGAGCATTGGCCTTGCCCTCTCCCACTCACACGCCGTGGTTGTGGATGAACCGCTGTATTTCTGCAGGCTCAAGTTTCTAAGAGGCTCAGTGATTATTTTGAAGCACTTTAGTCTCTAGCAACTGAGAATTCAATTTTTCTTTTCTTTTCTTCCATTATGTTAGCATTTATCCTTCATAAGGTCAGCACCATTTATAGATAATGCTGTACGAAACACATTTTAAAATTGGTGGAACGAACATAGAACCCTAAACATGGAGAATAAATTGCCAGCTAGAAAGTTTGCCCTCCAGCAATGCAATCCCAAACAGGTATTTCAGACATTTAATTTTCACCTCCCTGCAAAAATAAGTTTCTTCTTAATACTTAAAGAAATACCTTAAATCATTCCAAAGTTCAGAAAAGGAAGTCAGTGCTTGATACTTTAATTAGCAGTAATCGTCAGTCATCTGTAAAGAATAATGTCATCAACATAAAGAAGCATAGATGGTTACCTAAGGGAATTCTTAAGCAATTGCAGACATTTTCAAAATGAAAAACACTAGATGCAGTGTCTCATTTTTGCAATCTCTGCATTTGCTGTTTATCTAGTGAAACGCTTATAGTCTTCCTTCCTTCCCTAAAAAAATGGCTAGAGACTAAAGGACAAAGAAGCTTTCCTGTCCCAATTTTGTTTCTAATACTTCAATTTATTTAGTTTGTGAGCTCTCTCCTTGCATGTAATGTATAATTTATGCAGTAGTTACCTCCCTCATGGATACAGCACAAAGATTAATGAGTGTTGGTTTTAAAGTTACTTCTTCATTATTATCTTTCTGCATAGTGGGAGGTTGGCCTTATCTAAGTAGAAATACCTGTAAGTTTTGGAAATATTGTTGCATTTAGGGAAAGAAGGATTTTCTTTTTTTCTTTTTTTGTTTTTTGAGACGGAGTCTCACTCTGTCGCCCAGGCTCGAGTGCAGTGGCCGGATCTCAGCTCACTGCTAGCTCCGCCTCCCATATTTACACCATTCTCCTGCCTCAGCCTCCCGAGTAGCTGGGACTACAGGCACCCGCCACCTCGCCGGCTAGTTTTTTGTATTTTTTTTAGTAGAGACGGTGTTTCACCGTGTTAGCCAGGATGGTTTTGATCTCCTGACCTCGTGATCCGCCCGTCTCGGCCTCCCAAAGTGCTGTGATTACAGGCTTGAGCCACGCGCCCGGCTAACTGATGGCTCACAACGTCTCTAAGATACTAGAAATATTCTACCTCTATCTCTTTTGAGAGAGATAGGAGTACAAACTTCAAAAAATATGTTTATTAATGAAAATTGACACACATAGTTGCACAAAGCCCCCCAAAGTATAGTGCAGTAGTATATGAAATTATAATGCTAAGTTATAAATGTTAAAGTAACTCCCTCACCATATTGTGTGGCTCTGAGCTGTTCTCAAAACAAATAACAAAATTGAATGTTCATTTATTCTCTCAATTTTCTGTTAGTTCATTCAAGGAATTTGTATACTTTGCATGTGTTATGTTTTCTCTCTTTCTATCCAGGTTGCCCTTTTCTTTCATGAATATCTAGGTCTCCTATATTTTCTTTCACAAGGTTTAATCCTTGTGTTTTCTGGTTGAACCCTAAATCATAGTCAATAAACTTGAGGCTCTCTACAGGATTAGGAATTGCTGCTTTTGTTTGTTTTGTTTCTTTCTACCACATCTCATATGAAATAAACTGTTTCAATATCATTTCAGTATCTTTCTCAATAGACAAACTGGCTTTTAGCTGAGTGCATTGCTTCTAATATAAAGTATTTCTTAATATCTCTTGTAACAAGTTGTAACCATATGATTAAGTACTAGCCAATAAGGTATTTATGAACAAATTATAACTTTTTTCCAGGAAAATTCCTTAAAATGAAAGGAATTTTTTCAATAAATATATTTCCATAAACTATTTAGAATATCACTGATTGTCTGAAACTGTATCATCCATGTTGAACTATCTGGAGACCTTATAAATGGAGCAACAAGATAGAAGAAGCCTGCTTTCCTGACAGTAGCCATTGGCTGTCTACTTGTTTATTTATTTTCCATGACAGAGGAGTAAACTTTTAATTAAGGATCTATTTTTGGAGGTTCTGCTTGGTTCATAAACAAATGTAATTTTAACTAATACAGCCTAGTAAATTGCTAAGCATATATTATAACCTACATAAAAACATCCTGATTATTTGACTTCAATTTTTTTAGGGCTATGAACATAGTGCTTAATCCAAGTACTCCACGGATGAAACAGACATGACTCATACAATAAAAACTTGCTAGACCTAATATTTTATGATTGTTAAAATTGTGATTTTAACAGATACTCATACTTGACAACTATGAATAAATATAAAGATTACAATGAATGAGAAAATATATAATAAAACTAATACAAAAATCATCCTAATAAAATTATCCAAAGGTAACTTCTATCACCTTATATTATTTTAGAGAAAAGAAAATATCACTATCCATCCAATTTAGTTCCTGATGTTTCTTATTTGGCATAATTAGGATTATTTTATTAATATATTTATTTTTTCCACATTATTCGTCTAAAATGATGTATGTATTCATTCAATACAAATTTATTCAGCACATATTAGGCACCATGCACAATGTTAAACACTCTGTAAGGAGGTACGCAAGATGTATCTAGTCTACACCATTATGGAGTTCCAATCTAGTAGGGGATATTAAATAAGCAAATCCATTCTAATACATTTATCTGTCTTTCTTATAAACATATGGCTTAGCATTGGTAAGTTGTCAAATTCACCAGTTCTATCTTTGCCCAAAGAATCTGGCAATACTTAAATACAAGGGCAGATTGTAAAACCTTTTTTCTTAGGGAAGTGTCTCACTTCAGGAAATAGAAATTATCTGATAACGGTATTGGATGTTATTAATATACCAATATCGTGGCATCAGTATCACGACAAACAAGCACACATGTGACCATATTCTTAGGTTACCTGAGTAGTGTGGACATTGTTTTCCTTTCCTTTCTTGCATACAAATGGTATTAATATATCACAGGCAGGAGGCCACTTACAGATGGTTGACTTACTAGATTTTTTTTTTCATAGTCCATTTCTTTAGAACTCAAAATCTTTTCTTGTGGAAGCGTAGATACTGATTGTGGTTCTATTCTCAAGAGAACTCGTAAAATCCTGCTAAACCTCTAGAGTGCTGGAAACATTAAGCCCTTAAATATGAAGTAAGTTTTGAGTTCTGATTATAGAGGCATGAGTTTTGTAAACCTAGAAAGCCTGAGACAGCTCTCAGTTAATTTAGAAAGTTTATTTTGGCAAGGTTGAGGATGCGTGCCCATGACACAGTCTCAGGAATTCCTGACAACGTGCCCAAGGTGGTTGAGGTGCAGCTTGGTTTAATGCGTTTTAGGGAGTCATGAGACATCAATCAAGTAGATTAAGAAATACATTGATTTGGTCCAGAAAGGAGGGACAACCCGAAGCAGGGGGTAGGGTGTGGGTTGTGCTACCAGGCTATGGGTAAATTTAAATATTTTCTGGTTGACAATTGGTGGAGTTTCTCTAAAGCCCTGGGATCAACAGAAAGGAATGTTTGGGTTGCCATAAGAGGTGGTGGAGACCAAAGTTTCATCATACAGGTGGAACTTTTAGCTGGCAGTCCTCAGAGAGAACAGGGTGTAAAATGTTTCTTATCAGACCTAAAGTTTGCTGATGTTAATGCTAGAGAGGTATAATGAGGCATATCTGACCCTCATTTTGCTTCGCGGCATGAACCGGTCTTTCAGGTTAAGTTTCAAGAGCCCTCACTGAAGAGGAAGTCCATTTAGATGAGTGGGGAGCCTTGGAATTTTAGCTTTGGTTTATAGTTTCAAAAGGAAAGAAGAGAAAGAGGAAAAGAAGAAAGAGGAAAACTATGAGGAAAAGAATAGAAGAATAAAAGTGAACAGAAAAAAAATATAAAGCAAGAAAAAAGAAAATATCTTCCATGTTATTTTGAGTAAAATCAATCTTTTCTTAAATATACAGTTTGTCGTCAGTATACTGATTAACTAAACTCCTCTTTCAATGTTATTTTCAATTGCTCTTGTATTCCGCCAAGTGCTCTCTGTGACATATCCTCCTGCTCTACTTAGCAATAGTCAATATCAGCTTGCCCAACAGCCACCAATAATTTCATTTCTTTTGTTGCATCTGATTCCAGTTAAGAGTCATTAGAAAAGTGGTGAAAGTGGTGCCTCTGAACAAATATGTAATGGTACCTTTTTATACATCCAGTTATTGTTGTGATCCTTAAATTTAGAGTTAATATAGAATAATTTTTCCAAACCACAACAATTTTACAGGCAAAAGAGACACTCTTAATAACTATGCCAGGACAACAGGCTAACCCAGGGCTGTCCCAGGCAGACTGGAAATATTGATCTCTTATGTAAATGGGTCTTTGTTAACTCAAATGAATCCATAACTGGTAAATGTTGAGATGAGTGAGGTCATTCAATGTTACAAATTTGGATCATGGGGAAGAAGTACTAATAAAATATCCCTCCCTTAAACTATTTTCTATAGATCAGTACCTCTGAATTATTCCTCATTTCCATAACTTTTCTTGATCTCATGTATTCTCATCAATTTATTAACCTGAATTTACGCAAAACTTTACTTTTACATAATGGTCTACTTTTTCCTCCACAATTGCAAATTGGTTTTAGCTAGAAAGTATAGAAATTGTGAGTTGAGAAGAGAAAAATTTGGTCAGGTTGTCAGAGGTGTGTGAACCAGAGAATTCCATCTTGAATAGGAGCTGAGTAAAATAAAACTAAGACCTACTGGGCTGCATTCCCAGACAGTTAAGGCATTCTAAGTTACAGAATGAGACAGGAGGTCAAAACAAGATATGGGTAATAAAGACAAAACCCACCAGCTAAAACCAACCAAAACCAAGATGGCAACGAGAGTGACCTCTGTTATGAAGTTACCCTATATGGTATAAAAGGGGGAGGTATGAATAATCCACCCCTTGTTTAGCAAATAATCAAGAAATAACCATAAATTTGGGCAACCAGCAGCCCTCGGTGCTGCTTTGTCTATGGAGTAACTGTTCTTTCATTCCTCTACTTTCTTAATAAACTTGCTTTCACTTTACGGACTTACCCTGAATTGTTTCTTGCGCAAGATCTAAGAACCCTCTCTTGGGGTCTGGATCAGAACCCCTTTCCTGGAACAAGGTGATGGCCAAGCAAGAGTACCTGTTTATACAGTAAAGCCTTGTAAAAGAACCTGGGGAAAAGGATGTTTGGTTTCATCTAAAATATGTGAAAAAGAATTAGTTACACACACATTGGTAGTGTCTGTTAGGTTTAGGAATGGAGCGATTGCAAGCAAAGCTAAAGCAAAGGACGTTGTGTATTGGAAGAGAGATTATGGACAAGCATCGATGTTGCGCTTATTCTTCACTTGAACTAAGTTATTTAAATTGTTATAACAACAACAATAACACAAGCGCTATCAGCAAATTAGGTGAGCAAATTCATGTCCACCTGATACTAATGTTGTGCATGTGGTAAATTGTTAACTATATAGTATGATTTAAAGTGTCAGAATTATTTTCTCTACACAGCCAACATAGTGTCCGAAGTTACCTCTTCAGATCCAATTCATTTAGAACAAGTATGACCTTTCCCTGCTGTCCTTTGCTCCCTCTTAAGCCAGTGCTTCCAGGGAGGGATGGCACAATTATCTCCAGGCTCTGTACTAAGGAACATAAAAGCACATATGGGTTTATGCTAAAAAAGAAACAGAGGTTTTATGCTAAAAGAAAAACAGACAAGGCCGGGCGCGGTGGCTCAAGCCTGTAATCCCATTGGGAGGCGAGCGGCGGATCACAGAGGTCCAGGGGAGATCGAGACCATCCTGGCTACACCGGGGGAACCCCGTCCTACTAAAAGATACAAAAAAATAGGGCCGGGCAGAGGTGGGCGGGCCGCCTGTAGTCCCAGCTACTCTGGGGAGGCTGGGCAGGAGAAATGCGTGAACCGGGAGGCGGGAGGGCTTGCCAGGCCTGAGCTGAATTCGGCCACAGCTAACTCCAGCCCAGGCGGACAGAGAGAGGACTCCCCTCAAAAAAAAAAAAAAAAAAAAAAAAAAAAAAAAAAAAAAAAAAGAAAAGAAAAAGAAAAAGAAAAACAGACAAAAGAGGAAAACATCTTTCACCAAAATTAATTGCATTTTAGAGCCCATAAATCACTCCTACCATTTACAATTTATTTTTTCACTGATGTCATTGAATTTTAATTAGAACTATGCAGACTTATTTTAATTGTAACATATCAGTCTTATAAAACAAATTAATTTTCAACAAAGTTAGCACTGATTCTTTGCAAAGACTGCAATTCAAGAAGATATGCAGTTTAATCCAACTTTTCTTTTAAATTCAATACTATAAAAAATTAAGAGACAAGGAGAAGAAGGAGCAGTGATTACAGGCCAGCTGCTATGATGTGTAGCCTAACACAGTGGTGTGGTGGTGGAAACCTGAAGAAACAGATTTTGTCCCAGCCCTGACATTCACTTTCCTCTCATGGAACTGGGAGATAGTTTCCTACCCTGTTTGAGCCTCAGCTTGTTTCCCCATAAAAAGGAGACATTTATATTTCATTTGCAATGTTACAATAAAATGAAAAATATGTATATAAAGCATCATGAAATTCTTGATAGATAGTATTTAGTAAATTGTATTTGATATTATTTTATCACTTCAGTACAGGGCAAGGTAGCAGATTAGTTACAATCAGTAACTGGACAATGACAATTAAAAAACAAAACGGTCAACTAGATTTGCATAGGAAGTCACAGTATTAGTACAAGAGGGTAGACACAAATTTAACTGATTTTTCAGATTTTGTGGACAAATGAGTCATTTGATGAACAGCTATTATAGCAGCATGTCAACAATATCGCATATGCTAACTCTAGTTAGTACTCAACACTCCGTGCCTAGAAGAGAGAAAGATGAATATGTGAGAAATAAGTCAAATGGTCGACTGGCATTCTTAGTGCTTTTCGGACTTTAATGTGTATATTAATTACTTTTGATTCTTTTTGAATTTCAGATTCTAAATTATTAGATTTGAGAAGAAGCCTAAGATCCTGCATTTCTAAAATTCCCCAACTGGTGCCAACGTAGGATGGCATATTTAACAACTATAGATGCAGGCAGCCTAGTTAAATTTGGGTTATAGATAAACACTTGTATACTTGTTTTGTATGCGTATGCCCCAATGTCAATACATCTACTAAAACATATTTTTATCTGAATTTATAATTTAACTGGATATTCTGTATTTTATCCAGTGACTATATATCAGTGTCACTGCTCAGTAGATCACTTTTGAGTAGCAAGATTTTCAACCTTAAAACTCAGATTGTGATTATACACAAATATTGAGATGAAATATAAGCATATTATTTAACTATTCCAGAAAATTGAGAGCAGTAGGATGATAAACACATGCTTTCTACTTGCATGACTTTGTGGTTTTTGGAACAAAAGGCTTATTAGGATTTGATGTGACCTGATATTAGAGTGCAAGAGGGAGAGCAGAAGATTTAACCTGCAACACAGAATTAGGGGAAGCCAAGGGCTACAGAAACTAGATCCTCTCCTCTCTCTTGACTGTCTTTCATGTGATTCCTCTGGAATAAACTGGAATTTGAATGATGGCATGGGACCTAGGAGAGTGACAAGGGTAGCAAGTCTCATTGATCAGCTAATTATAGTAAATATTTTACTGTTTCTGGAAAACTTTTTTTTTTTTTTCAGACAGAGTTTTACTCTTGTTGCCCAAGCTGGAGTGCAATGGTACAATCTTGGCTCATTGTAACCTCCACCTCCCGGGTTCAAGCGATTCTCCTGCCTCAACCTCCCGAGTAGCTGGGATTACAGGTGCCTGCCCTCACACCCAGCTAATTTTTGTATTTTTAGCAGACACAGGGTTTCACCATATTAACCAGGCTGGGCTCGAACTCCTGACCTCAGGTGATCCACCCACCTCGGCCTCCCAAAGTGCTGGGATTACAGGCATGAGCCACCGTGCTCAGCTTTTTTTTTTTTTTTTTTTTTTTTAAATTAAAAGCTGATAAACACACAAGAAAGGGCAGGTAAGATGAAATGTACCTCACACATCAAATTCTTCAAAATGAGCCTGCATCAGTGTGAGGGAACTGGAGGAGGGAGACAGAAACCAGAGAAGGTAATTTTTTTTTACCTGAAAGAAACTAACATACAAAAAATACACTGAAATGTATTTTACTTATCTGTTTCTTAGGGATGCTAACAAGTACATGATTGTGTGTGTATATATTAACTTCAAACATTAGTGCCTAAGAAAAATCTGTATTTATCAAACATGTCCATGTTTGCAGCAGAAACAATATTATGGAATGAAAGCCCATCAGAGGCTTTTTGTGATGAATTGTTAAGATTGGATAACTTAACATATAAAAGAATTTCAGCAGTAGAGCATACTCCCTACTATCAACAATTTGTATTCTCTGTTACCAAAGCTTTGTTAGGTAGGTGATAAACAATTTTAAATCAGTTGAAATTTAACATATTGTTATATTTTTCTTATATTGAAGAACAAAGAGTAGACTTCAACTGAACACATGCAATGATTTAGCATAGTTACATAAAACAAAAAAGTTTCATCTATGTTTGAAAACCTTGTAAGTGCAATAATTATGTGGTTGAAATCGAATGAATGAGAAAAATAGTAGGAGGGAATTAAGGCAAGAAAGAATGCAAGAGGAAAAACAATAAATTACATATACGCAAATTCAATGCAATCCCTAACAAAGTTCCAATGTCAATTTTACACAAATAGAAAGATAAAACAATTCTGCAGGCTGGGCAACATGGTAAAACCCCATCTCTACAAAAAAATAAAACACACACATACACACACACACACACAAATAACTGGATGTTTTGGTACACCTCTAGTGCCAGCTACCCAGGAGGTTGAGGTGGAAGGATCACCTGAGCCCAGGAGGTCAAGGCTGCAGTGAGCCATGATCATGCCACCACCCTCCAACCCTGGGTGACAGAAAAGAAAAAAAAAGAAGAAGCAAATCTAAAATTCTTGTGAACCCACAAAACATTCTGAATAGCTAAAGTAATCCTGAGAAGGAAAACAAACATCACACTTCCTGATTTCAAAATTATAAGTTACAGCTATAGCAATCAAAGAGTATGATACTGGCATAAAAACAAATTCATAGAACAACGGAACAGAGTAGATAGCCCAGAAACAAACCCAAGCATATACAACCAAATAATTTTTAACAAGAGCATCCAGAAGACACAATGGGTAATGATAGTCACTTCAGTAAACTGTTTTAGAAAAACTGCATATCCATAAGAAAAAATGAAAGAGGACCCTATCTTAAATCACACACAAAAAAATAAATTCAAAATGCACTAATTACCCACATATAACACCTGAGACTGTAAAACTCTTAGAAAAAAGCACAGGGGAAAAGCTCTTTAACATTGGCCTTGGCAATAATTTTTTGAATAGGATACCAAAACCATAGGTAACAAAAGCAAAAATAAACAAGAGGGACTACATCAAACTAAAAAGCTTATGCACTTCAAAGGAAACAAACAACAAAATAAGGCAGTCTGTGAATTGGGAGAAAATATTTGTGAATCATAGATCTGAATGGGGGCTAATGTCCAAAATATATAGGAAACTCACACAACTTCATAGCAAATAATAAGTTGATTTGAACATGGGCAAAGGATTTGAATTGACATTTTTCCAAAGAGACACAAATATGGCCAATAGGTATATGAAAAGGTCCTCCATGTCATGAATCATAAGGGAAATGCAAGTGAAAATCATAATGAGAGATCACCTTGTACCTGTTAGGATGGTTATTATCAAAAAGACAAGAAAAACAAGTGTTGGTAAGGGTGTAAAGAGAGGGAAATCCTTGTACACTGTCGGTGGGAATAGACTGGTAAAGCTATTGTGAAAAACTGTATGAAGACATCTCAAAACTTAAAACTAGAACCAGCAATCTTTCTTCTGGATTTATACCCAAAGAAAATTAAATCATCTCCTTGAAAGATATAGGAATTTCCATGTTAATGCAGCATTATTCACAATAGTCAAGATATGGAAAGTACCTAAGTGTCTGTTGATGGATGAGTAGATAAAGCAAGCATGGTATTGGCCAGGTGCAGTGGCTAACATCTGTAATCCTAGCACTTCAGGAGTCGAGGTGGGCAGATTGCTATGAGTTTGAGTTCAAGACCAGCCTAGGCAACATGACACAACCCTGTCTCCATGAGGAAAAAGCAAATAGCTGGACATGTTAGAACTGTGGTTACTAGAGGCAGTGGAAGCAGGGTGGGGAGAAAAAGAGAACTAGTGAGGTCATAGGGTAAAAAGTTGCAGTTATGTGGGATAAATAATTCTGGAGATCTAATGTACAGCATGAGGACTACAGGTCAGGGGTCCCCAACCCTTTAGCCACAGACCTGTATCAGTCTGTGTCCTGTGGTAGGAACTGGGCCACACAAGAAGAGGTGAGCAGGGGGGTGAGTGAGCAAAGCTTCATCTGGATTTACATCTGTTCCCTGTCACTCACATTACAGCCTGTGCTTCTCATCCTGTCAGATCAGCTGCTGCATTAGATTCTTATAGGAGCCCAAACCCTATTATGGACTGGCATGCAAGAGTTCTAGGTTGCATGCTCCTTACGAGAATCTAATGCCTGATGATCTGAGGTGGAGATAAGCTAGTGATGCTAGCACTGGGGAGTGGTGGCAAATATGGGTTCACCTTAGCAGAGAAGTTTGACTGCACTGAGTTAATTTCTTGAAGACTCATATCAAGAACCTATCAGTAAGTAGCAACTGACTATTAAGCTGCATCTCAGGGCAGACTTTGTAGTGGCAAGTGAGTTGATTTACTTCAATTGTACAGCTACATCTAGTGGCAGTCTTTAAGTCAGAATCAGACACACTTATTTCAATCCATATGTGGCCCACCCATTATTTCATTTACCACTTCCATCAGCGCCTCTTTCCTGCATTGTGCACCTCTCCCAGTCACAGTCTGGTAAGCCTGTAAGCTAAACCTAGCCAAAATGAGTGAAAAAAAAAGTCACTGGAGAGTTTCTTTGAAAAGGTGTAAAGACCCAATGATGGGAAAGTGGAAGATTTTTAGACTGCCAACAACAATAAAAAGCTTCATTTAAAAGAATCCTACTTAAATTATGGGTTCCCTGCAATAGGTGATTCACATTCTCCAAGCCCACTTTGTATAATATGTGGTGACAAGCTATCCAATGAAGCCATGAAACCTTTAAAATTGTTTCATTATGTGGAGACCAAGCACCCTGCATTAAAAGACAAACTGTTGGAGTTTTTCAAAAGAAAATACATGAACATAAAGAACAGAAACTGTTATTGATGGCCACCACTTTATCAAATGTGTCTGCAATGAGACCATCCTTTTTAGTGGCTAACTGTATTGCTAAAGCTAAGAAGTCCTTTACTATTGTTGAAGAGTTGATCCTGCCTGCTGCTAAGAACATTTGTCATAAACTTTTAAGAGAGGCAGCAGTTCAAAAAGTGGTACATGTTCCTCTTTCCCCTAGCATCATAACTAGACAAATTGATAAAGTAACAGATGATACTGAGGCAAAATTGTTAAGAGAAGATTAATAAGTCACCATGGTACACGATCCACAATCCAGGTTGATGGGTCTACTGATGTTGACAAGGAAAAATGTTATTTCTGTGCAATATATTTTTCAGGAGGATACGCACGAGGATGTGCACTTTTGCTTCCAACCATACCACAGCTGCAGAACTATTCAAGTCTTTAAATAATTACTTATCAGGAAAACAGAACTGGTCATTTTGTGTTGATATATGCATGGAGGAAGTGACTGTCATGACTGGACAGCTTTCTGGTTTTACTACTTGAGTCAAAGAAGTGGCTTCTGAAGGTGAGTCTCGTACTGTGTCATCCATAGAGAACTGCTGGCTAGCTGAAAAATGTCACTTGAACTTAACGCTTTTGCAGGATGTGATTAAAATGATCAACCACATTAAAGTACATGTCCTTAACTCACATCAGTTTGTGCAGCTTGGTGAGAAGACGGACGTAGAGCACACACGTCCTCTCATACACTGAAGTGAAATGGCTTTCTAAAGGTAGATCACTGGCCAGAGTTTTTGAATTATGAGAGCCATTCCAGAGATTTCTTTTAGATAAACAGTCATCACTGGCAGCAAGTTTCAGTGATACAGAATCAGTTGCAAAACTTGCTTAGTTATGTGACATATTCAACAAGCTGAATAAACTCAATCTGTCACTTCAGGGGAGAATGCTGACTGTGTTCAAGTTGGCAGATAAAGTGGCTGCATTCAAAGCCCAGCTGGAATTATGGGGGTGAGGAGTGAACACTGGAATTTCTGACATGTTTCAAACATTAGCAGAGATTTTGAAAGAGACTTAGCCAGGGGCTCCTTTCTCCCATTGTGCATAATCACCTATCTCAATTTTCCAAAGAGTTTGAGCATTACTTCCCAACCACAAAAGACCCCCCAAACTAGCAAGGAATGGATCCATGACCCATTTGTGAATAAACCAGGTGAGTCAACTTCGTCTGTGTTAGAAGAGGATCAACAGCTTGAGATCGCAAATGACAGTGGCCTTAAAAGTATGTTCGAGACAACTTCAAATCTCCAAACGTTTTGGATTAAAGTCAAGGTGGAGTCTCCTGAGATTGCCAAAAAAGGACTGGAAAGCCTGCTTGCATTTCCAACATTCTATCTTTGTGAAGCAGGGTTTTCTGCAGTCACAGCAACCAAAATGAGATTACAGAGTAGGCTAAACATAGGCAACACGCTTCAGGTGTCACTGTCTCTCATCATCCCCAGATGGGACTGTCTAGTTGCAGGAAAACAAGCTTAGGGATCCCACTGATTCTACATTGTGGTGAGTTGTATAATTATTTCATTATCTATTACAATATAATAATAAAAGAAATAAAGTATACAATACATGTAATGTGCTTGAATCATCCTGAAACCATCCTCCCACCCCACGCCCCTATTCTGTGGAAAAACTGTCTTACAGGGAACCAGTCCTTGATGTCAAAAATGTTGGGGACCACTGTGATAGGCCATAATATTATATTTTATACTGAAAATTTGCTAACAGAACATATTTAGGTAAGATAACTATGTGAGATTATGTCTACATTAATTGGCTTAGATATAGTCATCATTTCATTATGTATACATAGATCAAAACATTATGTTATACAACTTAAATATATGTAACTAATTTTACTAAAATGTTAAAACAAAAAATAGAGTCAGAGAAAAGAGTGAGAGACAGAGACTGATGCTAGCTGTTTTCATAACATTGATTTCTTGCTATGTTCTCCACAGACCACTTACCAAAGCCTGGGGAAATACTTCCCAGAAGCTCCCAAGCATAAAGAGACATTAACAAAATTGTTTCTATTTTTTTTCATTGAATGAGTTGTCTTGGACAGATGTAACAAGATCAAAACATAAAGCATTTCTGTTTGTTTGTTTGTTATTTTTAACTGAAATATCAAGACCCTTATTTTCAAGATGAGATAGAAGATGCTTATGGTAGGGAGTGGAAGGTCCTAATTATTGCTCCATCTATGGAAATGAGAAAAAAGCAAAACAAATATATACAATCCCACATATTTTATACATATGTAGTATGTAATTACATATAATTCTTTTAACAGCATAGATTATATTATAAATACAAAATATGACTAAATTTATTTCAGACTTTTCTATGACACTAATTATAAGAAAACAATCACTTTTTTTTTTTTTTTTTTTTTTTTTTGAGACGGAGTCTCGCTCTGTCGCCTAGGCTGGAGTGCAGTGGCCGGATCTCAGCTCACGGCAAGCTCCGCCTCCCGGGTTTACGCCATTCTCCTGCCTCAGCCTCCCGAGTAGCTGGGACTACAGGCGCCTGCCACCTCGCCCGGCTAGTTTTTTTTTTTTGTATTTTTTAGTAGAGACGGGGTTTCACCGTGTTAGCCAGGATGGTCTCGAACTCCTGACCTCGTGATCCGCCCGTCTCGGCCTCCCAAAGTGCTGGGATTACAGGCTTGAGACACCGCGCCCGGCAACAATCACTTTTTAAAGGATATCAGAAAGGGTAGAAGTGACTATGTTTTATGAGATTTTCCATGTACAAATGCCATACTTAGAAGTCACATATTTTAATGTATTCTGAGATCTTTCTAATTTGAGAATACATAAATAATTTGAGAGCTGTCATTTTACTGTAGTTAGGGACTAAATCTTTGATTAGTATTCACCCAAGGGAAACATTCAATTAATTATTTAATATTATCCACTGAAACTATGTTTGACTCCTGTATATTATATCACTATTACTTCAGAGAAAACTAACTCTTAGGATATTGATTGTGAATTCATTCAAATCTTCAAGAGCTGTATTTTATGTTGCAGCAGGTATATTAGAGTTAGGTTTTAACAAATAATTTTTTGACTTGTATTTTATGTACAGGGATACATGTACAGGTTTATTATATAAAATCTTGTCATGTAGGTTTGATGTACATATTATTTTGTCACCCAGGTACTAAGCCTAGAACTCAATAGTTTTTTTTTTTTTTTTTTCCATTTCTCTCCCTCCTCCCACACTTGACCTTCACAATTCTTGATAAGTAGATTTTGTGTTAAAATATTTGGATAATATGAAAATGAATCAGTTGCAATGCTTTAGATGCTCATGCATTGGGAAAGTATATAGACCAAAACTGATTATGGTAGCAACAAAAATATTACTTTAGACCATTTTCTTTTTTCTCAAAATGAACTTCTGTAGAAAAAATTTTATTAAACTTTCATTATAAAATGCTCATTGCAAATGAAGACAGTTTAGTGAATTTTTGCAACTACTTAGTGAGGCTAAGCATATATGTACATAAAGTGTTTGGCACAAAGGAGGCCCTGAATAAATGATAGCTGTAATTTTTATTTATGTGAATGTTCTTGATTCCAAGGAAAAAAATGAATTGTCAGTCTCCTCTTCTAAAATACTTCTCAATACCCAGATTACTTCAAATATATTCCCTAATGCATAACCACATAGTAAGGATAAATTACTTAAAATTATATTTGAAGTAGATTGGTTGACTCACAAAGCAAATATATTTACAGAAAAAATGAATATATAAATAAGTAATCACTAGCTATAACGAATGTAAAAAAATATTTAGTTCTTTCCTTGAAGGTATAAAAATTAGATCATCTGAAATTCAAGAGACACATATAAAAGATAAGAATACCAAGAAAATTGTTGGCTAGCTTAACATTAGTCAACATACAATTCACAGCATAACCAACTTTCATATTTTAGATGCTAAATGGAACACAATTCATTTCTACCATTATCAATCCAAATCATATTTGATCTACAATTTATATTGACATAATGCAGAACAAATTTCCCCAGCTTTTTGGTTTTTAGCAAATTATGCAATTTTCACAGATGTCTGACCTTTGGATTTCAACATGGTAATGCAGCCTCTTGTGAACATCGATTGTTATATAAAAAATTGTTCTTTCAAACAAAAATAATTTCAAAAGGAATATAAAAAGATACAATGCATTTTTTTTCAAAATATGTCTAGGACTATCAAATATAGTTGACCTCAGAGATACTTCCAAATTGATAGGTAAATATATAAAAGGTTGAATATTGTAAGTGATAATATATGCTTTCTTTATAAGTTTAATTGATTGAAAAACATGTGTTGAAATGATTTTAATCTTAAAATATACTGTGATTGTCACCTTCTGAAACAGATACAGAGATAGACATCCAAATGATCAAGAAACATATGACAGTGGCCCTCTTCTCATAGCTTCACTAGGCATTGCCCCAGTGGGCACTCTGTGTGGGGGCTCCAACCCCACGTTTCCCATCTGCACTGCCCTAGTTCTGCTCCTGCAGCTGACTTCTGCCTGGACATTCAGGCCTTTCCATACATCCTCTGAAATCTAGGTGTCAGGTCCCAAGCCCTCTGTGTACCTACAGGCTTAACACCACATAGAAGTCCCCAAGGCTTATGGCTGGCACCCTCTGGAGGAGAAACCTGAGACATATCTGGGGCCCTTCTAGCCATGACTGGAACTGGAGCAGTCAGGGCACTGGGAGCAGCGTCCCAAGGTTGCACAGAACAGCAAGGCCTTGCCCAACCCACAAAACCATTCTTTCCTCTTAGATCTCCAGGCCTGTGATGGGAGGGGCTGCCACAAAGTTCTCTGAAATGCCTTCAAGGCATTTTCCTCATTTTCTTGGTCTTTAACATTTGGCTTATTTTTACTTACGCAAATTTCTGCAGCCAGGTTGAATTTCTCCCCAGAAAATGGCCTTTTCTTTTCTACCACATGGTCTACAATTTTTCTAAACTTTCATGCTTTGCTTTCCTTTTAAATATAAGTTCCAGTGTCAGTATATCCCTTTGATCACACATATGGCCATATGCTGTTAGAAGCAGCCAGGCCACCCCTTGAATGTGTTGCTGCTTAGAAATTTCTTCTGTCAGATATTGTAAATTATCACTCTCAAGTTCAAAGTTCCAAAGATCCCTAGAGCAGGGACACAATGCTGCCAGTCTCTTTGTTAAAGCACAACAAGACTGACCTTTATTCCAGTTTCCAATAAGTTCCTCATCTTTACCAGAGACCAGCTCAGCCTGGACTTCACTGTCCATATCACTATCAGCATTTTGTTCACAACCATTCAACAAGTCTCTAAGAAGTTCTAAACTTTCCCTCATCTTCCTGCCTTCTTCTGAGCCTTCCAAACTGTTCCAACCTTTGTGCATTACCCAGTTCCAAAGTTGCTTCCACATTTTCAGGTTTCTTTCTAGCAAGGCCCCACTTCCTGGTATTAATTTTCTGTATTAGTTCATTCTTGCACTGCTATAAAGACATACCTGAGATTGGCTAATTCATAAATAAAAGAGGTTTTAATCAGCTCATGATTCTGTGAGCTATACAGCCTTCTGCTTCTGCAGAGGCCTCATGGACTTTACAATCTTGGCAGAAGGCAAAGGGGAAGCAAGTAAGTATTATATGGTGGGTGCAGGAGGAAGAGAGAGTGAATGGAGAGGTGCTATACATTTTTAAACAACTAGATCTCATGAAAACTCTATCATGAGACAGTACTATGCTGCTAAACCATTAGAAACCATCCCCATGATCCAATCAACTTCCTGCCAACCCCACTTCCAACACTGGGGATTATAATTTGACATGAAATTTAGGTGAGAACACAGAGCCAAACTGTAACAGTCTCCTAAAATTTTCCTCACCCTCTCCTGGTGCCACTTAGGACAAAGGTGTACCCTTATCAAGTGAAAAATACAACTCTTCCTGTCACACTTGATTTTTCTCCTCAGATTTAGATAGCTTACCATTTTACACCTACTTTGAGCAGACTTGCAATGGTGCTATTGTTCATTTATTGTTTTATTGCTCATTTATTGTTTATTTTTATCTACCATACTTGCTGGTAAGCTTGTTAAGGATAGTGTGTGTCTGCTTCGTCACTGTATTGTTTATATGAAACATATAGTGTCTTTCACCTAGTCAGTGCTTTTAAATAGTTTATAAATGTATGAATTGTAAGCTATCTCTGACTCTATCATGTAATTGTATATATATTCTAAAGTTAATACTTTTAAGTTGGATGTAGAACTACTATCCATCTTCTAAGTTACTCTTATAAGGAACAAAATAAAAGAAACAACATTTTATTTTGCTTATATTTGTTTAGAAACTCTGGAAGTAAAACAAAGTTTCTGATCTCTAAAGATGGTTTTTTTCTCTTAACAAAGAATAAAATAGTATGTGATCTTGGGATAATTCCCAAATAATATAATATCAAATACAAGAAAATGGAAACGTTTTAAAATTAAATATGTAAGAAAGTAACATTGAATAAAATAATAAAAAAGAGTAAAAACATAGTGATGAAAATTATACAGAATTATTCTTATTTTTCCACACAGGCATAAAATATTTAGGAAAAACAGGTTAGTCAAGTAGAATGACTCAATAAATAAACCTAAATCGTTATTTGCATTCTGACTA
>NW_016823861.1:191882-196453 GCF_001698545.2 Rhinopithecus bieti | reverse complement strand
ATATCCTGATTCTCTCATGTATTTTTTTTCAGTTAATTTTCTGAAGTTATACAGACTGCTGAGAAGTGAACAAAATGTATCAAGATTGCAGATAAAAATATAACTGTAAGAAAGCAAGCAGCTTCTTTCCTGTATAGTTTAAATGAAGCCAATGAGAATATAAATTTAAAATTACACATCTCTAGACTGCCTAAAGATTTCATAAAATGGTATGGTATCTGTTACTTATTCTCTTTTTTATATCAAAGTATTTTTATGGTATTTTAACTTTTCTTACAGTGTATTTGTGGGTTTCTGACATAGGTAAGATTACCTGTGTTCAATCGATATAGAATCATTTTTTATCACTTTTTTATTTTGTTTTACTCTTCTAGTCTGGGTTAATATTTGTAATAAATTTATAATTTCACCCATGAAGGGGAAAATACTGTGACTAGCTATTTCTTTTAAGTGGTGTTGATTTTTCAAGTGGACACATAATCTCATTTCCAAAATAGTGATTTCCATCTAATAAAATTATAATTCTATCCTATTCTTGAAGTAGAGATTATTTTAATTTATTTGTAAATAGTCTTTTATCCCTTCCTGCTGTACAAAGTAACTGATAGCTAAGCAATATTTTTCCTTTTCACATGTACTCAGTCTCAGCAAAGAAATCAGCCTCAAATTTTAACATCACTTTCTACTTTTTTTAAAATAACAAGGCCCCGATTTCATTTTTAATGTAATTTAGTGATTATTTTTGTTATATTCATATAACCAAAGTATTATTTTAAAGTTGAATATATGTGAAATGCATAGTAACTTAATTATTTGGTGAACTTACAATCTTATATGTCTCATGTTAGAGAAGACCGTTAAGACCATCCTTCTATGCCTCCTTTACTCTGTATCTTGAAGCATAAGGTGGCATCCATATAAGTGTTCTGATGTAGCATTAAGTTTATATCTGGATAGAAAAATTATGCTTGTTTTCTTATTGAAGTCACTATACATGAATATATTTTTTTCCTATTAAATGATAGGCTAATATGTCCTGATCTGTTAATAATCCTGTTTTAGTTAAAGAAGTTCTTAGAACTATCAAAGCAGAGCTTGAGATAATTTTGAAAATGTTTCATTAATGAACCACTAATAAAATATTTATAAAATCATGTCCTGTGAACAGCCATGTTTAGTACAACCAATTTGCATATAGTTATCATTATAACTAAATGATATTCATAAGACTATTACTAGTTCACAGACAAGCAAATCAAAAATCTGGAGAGTTACTTAAATACTGATTAAAAGTTAACATTGTAAATTGCAATATTTACTAAGAATGTGTCATAAAAATCCAATTCTTTACATTACTAATACTCTCACCATTTATTTTAAATGGTGTCCTTTCCTCTGATCATACTTCTGAAGCTAAATAACTTGCTTACAAAATTTCACAAATGTCTACTGTTGCATAATCTTAATATCTTACATTGTCATGACTTTTTAGATGTAGCAAATATTTTTATGTGCATTAACTTCTGAGTATATTGCATTTTGTGAAATGTGATATATATAGCAATGGTCAAAATGAGCTGATTTTGTTGTAGCACAGATAATTTTAATATTAATAGCTATCTTTTTACATTATAGTAAAATATATCAAAACAATAATTTATATATTGATATACTATCTCCCTTTAATAATAAAGTACCTAAGTAAATAAAATAAGTTGATTCAAATATTTCATGAACTAAATAACAGAATGTAATAGATGATATGAAATGATGGCTACATGAATGACTGAAATTTAGGGTACATTGGTTAGAATGGCAGCCTACTCTAGACAAACCTAACATAATCCTACATTCTTAGAAAGATAACAGAATCTGAAAAGCCAGATTCTGTCTTGAGTCACTGAATAACATTAATGCAGTCTTTATACTACGAAGTAATTCAAATAGCTTCTTCAGGGCTTGGCTAGCACCAGCCCTCAATTTAATTTCTAAGGAAGTTGTTGAATGTTATTTTTGTCTACACAAGCATTTTAATATTAATTTTTTCAAAGTCATTGTTTATATTGTAACATGTTACAAGTATTCTTAGCTCCAGATCAGTGATATGCCAATAACTAGGAATGTCTCATGAAATACAATTCCTTACCTTACTCGTCCTCTCACTATTTATTCTAATTGATATCTTTTTCTCTAGCCATACTTCTACAGCTAAATAACTGTTGCTTACACAATTTCCCAAATGTAGTAATCCTGGAAACTTAAGTCTGCATAAAGTTGACACTGTGTAAGACACTTTGAGAGAAAATTTAGAAATCTTAATCAGCTTTCAGATGTATGGAGTAGATTTTTCCTCAAATCGAATTCTCAGTATTTTTTTCAGAAAATTTTCTAATAAAAGCATGGTAGAATTTATCTTGTCTTTGTATTTTAGCTCCCTATCTATGATGTATAGGGAGAAGGACAATATAAGCTCTACTGATTAAAAGTCCAGATAGACGAGACTCATTAGTCTTCTTGCTTTCTACTCTGTCCTCCAACACAACCTGATTCTCACAGGATACAAAATATTCCAAGATCATTAGTTAACAAAACACTCCAAATTTCACTAAAAAAGACCAGGACCAATTCCCTTTAAGCTATGTTTAACTGCTCAACTAAGAGTTACAAAAATGAATGAATAATGATCCAAGTTTATCATTTGGTTTGAGCCTGTGGTTCCATATAAAGGCTATTTTTGATAAATTTTAGAAAACCAGATGGAGGGTAATTTTAACTCTCTCGCACTATTCTGTTAGAAAAGTACACATTTTACTCCACATATGCAGTGTCCATTTATAATTTCAACTCTTACATGTAACTGAGAGGAAAGTGTCTTGAAAAATTTTAATCAAATGGAAATTTCTCATGGGTATATGAATGTCCTAAGGAATTCAAATGCAGAAATGGGAAGAAACCAAATCAGAGACCTCAATATTGCTAAGTATTTTTCTATCTTTCATCTATGCTTTATCCTCAAAAAAAATATATTACTCCTCTAAAGAGCTGTTTTAAAAGTCATTATATTCAATTAGGATTATTACATGGATATTTAATATGATATACAAATATTTAATTTTCCACAATTTCTTCTTATACCTATTTTCATCTTGGCCTGCTTTTGTTTCATCGAAGGTATACCCTCTTTAAACCATTGCAGAACTGAAATACACGTCTCTAAAAGCTTACTCAGTTTCCAGAAGCAAATCTATTTCTGAGGAAAGAATTCCATGTAGATTTTTAGAACACTGACCATTCCTCTTTTTTCGAGCAAACAATTATTAAAAGGTTCAAGTTCTCTAGTGCTATTTTCTTCTCTGAAACTTCTTTTTTAATAAAAAGAGATTCAACATGCCTGTTTCTAGATAAATAACATACTCTGTTTATTTTCATTACATTATCAGACTTCAAGCTTAAGTGAAGGCTATTTTCCCTGGATTATTTATCAAGCTATTCTTCTGTTCTCTGTAGTGCAAAAATGTACATTAAAATGTTGGGGACCACAAGATTACTCTTAACATTGGGTCTTTGCTAAAAGGAACGAAATGGGCAGGATAAACAGTCCTGGGTTTTGTTTTCTACTCGTCTCCTAAAATTATTAGGACACTTATTAGAGACATATTTAGGGTGAAATTTTTGATGGCTTCTCATAGAGTTTTGGCACCTTTAAATAATAATTTTTATTTCCTATTCATTTTTTTTTCTCCCACTGTGAGGAAATTGAATTAGTTTTTCTCACTAGGCATAGTATATTCAGGGAGGCCCTGCATCTCATTTTCCCCATGTTCCTCCTGGAAAACCCCAGCTTACTTCTATTGTCCCATTATTACCATCACTACTTTTTACTCTCAGAAATGTAATGATATGGATGATAAATTTCAGGGCCGGTGCTAGAGTGAAGTGAATGAGACACTTACCTTGGGCATAAATTTAAAGGCAACAAAGAAAATTAAGCAGTTAAATAATCTCATTGCCGTATTTTATACAAATAAAAATGAATGTCCAAAATTGATAATTAAAAACATCAAAATTTTAACTAAAGACAAGATCATTTGTTACCCTAATTACATTTCACAACATACATACAGGAATGTAAAAGGCTACTTGGTGACTTATTTCAGTACCAGAAATATGATATTGTTTATTTGAACTTGAAGTCAGACGCCAGTGGGGTGAATTTCTAGGGGCAGTTGCATTCTGCCAAGTGTCTAGGCAGAAGCGTCTCTTCTTCTTCCTGCTGCCTGAACAATGTAGGGTAGGCAGAAGTCTACCTCTGTTATCTGTTTGCATACAGTGAAAAGGGAGACTAGATGTTGGTAGACTTCTCCTCATCATTTGTGTGTTTTCAGACTTACCCTTTTTAAACAGGGTAAATGGTCTAAAATCTGTTCCTTAATAATATAATTAATAAACTCATTTTATGCAATGTTTTAAAATTATCTGTTTATTGACATTGCATTTTTATAAATGGAAAGTAGAATTTTGAATATGATTGGTTCTTATTGACATAACTGTTGAAAACTTTTTTTTTTTTT
>NW_016823861.1:153588-191642 GCF_001698545.2 Rhinopithecus bieti | reverse complement strand
TTTTTTTTTTTTTTTTTTTACTTCTGTTTATTCAAGAGTTACAAGATAGAATAATAGTTAAGAACATGGACTTCGGAATCACACACAATTAAGTTAATATCCCAGGTCTCCCAGATTCCAGCTATGTGTCTTCGGGCATTCAATCTCCATGAGTTTCAATTTCATCATGTCAATGGTTTATTATAAAGAGTAAGTAATGGAGGCTAAGAATCTATCACAATGCTAGGTACATAGTAAGCATTTCAGCAATGGTAGTTGTTACTATGATTAATATGTATTTTAATGGAAATACAGACAAAAGGATTCCTGGAATGTTCGCTTCTAACAATGACTTCCCAGAAGTCCTCAATGAATGTAATTTTCTAATGTGGAAATATAGAAATGGCTCGTATTTCACTAAAGAATGACAGAATTTTTATATATTCCCAGGTATGAGCAAGCAGAATAAAACTTGTAATGCTCACAATAGTTTTAATAACCTTGATGTGACAACCCTTTATTTAACAAAAGGGAAATTGGACCTTATGCATTTTTAACTGCTATGGGAAGGCACTCGGAAAAGTTGAGATGCCAGTAAGGAGTGAGTGGTTAAAGAGTTGTTGCTTACACTATTACCATCTTAATACTGTTAAAAGCAAAATGACATTTGCCCTAAAAATTGACAAACTAAGATTCTGCCAGGTCAAGACAAATAAGGAAATTATCTACATGCTTTGGGATGGAGTGGAAAGATGACTTTTTCCTCAAAGTTTTAATAATTTAACAATTAATTTAGTAATTAATGATTTTAATTAATCAGTGATTAATAAGTGATAATGGAATTAATTATAAGAGCAATTTAGTTTTTCCAGATCTACTTTGTCTGCTGTCCTTTTAGCATGGCATGGGAAGTATGAGATGTTGCTTGGTTAATTTTGCTGGAAGTTATTCCTATGTCAGAAAGATGATTCATTTGCATAGAATGAGAATTTCTGTTTGCTTACTCAAATGTTTAATGTTTTTAAAAATAAATCATTGTATGACCTTTTTTATCTGTGATATTCTTCTTAAAGGCAAGAGCTGTTGGTTAAATTCACCCAATTTGTGACATAATTTAGATTTTTGTATACAGTTTAATTTATAAAATATATATTATTATGTTTGTACTTATCTGGATTTCAAAGAAATGAGAGTAACGTTACTCAGGATAGATTAAAAAACAAATTTGTCAATTATTAGTAAAAGAAAGTATAAAAAATCAGACGTATACCATAACATTAACACTTGTTATTATCTGAAATGATTTGATAGCATTTTTTAACACCAATAATATATTTGTCATCTGTAGAAGTGTCAAACTAAAGTTCTTGTCAATATTTAAATATTTCTTTACCACATACTGAATACAGGACTCCAGCACTAATCATGTTGCATGAGACAAAGCCTTGATTTATACAAGAATACGAATTTTGTAAAATATATACATATAAGAAAAGTAAATTTCAACAATTATGAGAGCCGAAAGAATGCTTTGACCAGCTTATGTAAGAATTCATTTTTAACTTACTTACGTGCTGTAACAAGCAGAGTCATGATGGTATGGATAGAGCTACCCTAGATGAGATGATGGGAGTTTTTAATTGACACTAGTTTTAAATTTTATTTCTAAATCTGTAGCTCTAAAACTTCATGGAACTGTAAATGCATGAACTTCCAGAAATTGTAAAATTATCCTTTGCAACAATAAAATTATTTTTCTCTTCTCCACACCTCACTTGGTGGCATCATAATTTGTTTAGTAATGAAGGTCAGACTCTTACCTTCTTAGTGAAGAAAAGTGATAAAAATGATTTTTTAGAGGGTTGAAGTGATAAAAAAATTTTAAAGCAAAATTAATGTACATAAAGGGATTTTGCCTAGTACCATACACATATGCACCCCAACAAATATTACCTATTAACACTAATAATAAATAGTAACTATTATTGTTGTTACTTGATTACATGTCTCCCCATTTTAGACAGTTTTTAGGGGTAAGGTCCTTGACCTTATGAGGTGCTTTTATCCTCAGTATATCAAATAGTGCCCAACATACAGCAGTACTCCATAAATATTTTGATTTATGCATAATTAATAATGGTCATCATCAGACATCTCATTTTCTGCAAAAACTATTGTTGCATTGGAATAGATTGATCCATGTAACACCTGCATCAGCTGAGAGACATGCGTCAAATGCAGACACTGGGCCTCACCCCAGAATACTCAGTAGGGATCTCTTGAGTAATGGTCCATATTTTTAAATAAGCTCCACAAATGGATGTTACGCACACATATTTGATAACTAATACTCCAAGGGTTTTCTTGCACCCCCTCTAGAAACCTCAAATATTTACCTAGTTACTTATTAGACAAAATAAATGTATCTGAACAATCACAATCAATCTTAGGAAATCCGGTTCAACTTTACAGTATAAACCATGCCTTTTGAATCCAGCCAAAAAGTTGCTTCTGATGATTTTATTTACCTTGTCTTACACATCCCTGACCTTATGTTTTGGTTCATACCCGTCTCTTCTGTGGGCTAAATACTCTCCACCTTCCTCCCCTCTTCTCCTTCCCCTCTCCTCTTCTTCCTCCCCTGTCATCCTCTTCTTTTACCTCCCTTTCTCATCCCTCTCTCTTCCTATTTTTCTTCTCTCTAGATTAATCATTCTTAATTTCTTATTAGAATCACTTAGGGATCTTAAAAAATTATCAATGTCTGACACCACCTCAGATGAATGGAGTCCAGAATCACTAGTAGTATAAACTCCAGATGTAGTATATATTCCACTTTATCCCAGCCATTTCCCTGGCCACCTTAGCTGGAAATCTTGCTCCTTTGAAGAACGAGGAAGACACTATTATCCCTTTTACTACTCACGGATGGTCTTTTCTCATTCCCTAGCTCTTGTCTATTGGCCTTAAATTCTCTCTCTAAAAAAAAAAAAAAAAAAAAAAAAAGAAAGAAATCCTACACTGCTAATACCATTATTTGCAAAGCATAAGTTCTTGATAAATATATACTTTTGGAACAAATACAGGAGTGGTCAGATTTTTGGGGATTGGGAAAAGATGCTGATGTAGGACTTTCTAGGTAAACATTAGTTTAATATCCAGATCTTAAAAGTAACTTTTCTTTCAGTTTTCTCTCTAAAGGGAAGTTATTTAGCATTTTAAGCAAAGAAAGGAAAGTATCAAGATATGTGATGTATATAAAACTGTGTACCAGAGAGTGCCATTCTGGGGTTTCTTTCTCCTCTATCTGTTCTTCTTTTACGGGAGCAATTAATCAGACATTTCAGACCCACTTTCAGCATAGGACATAAGAAAAATAGTTTATATTTAGCACTACAATTCTCAGGGACCCAAGTTTTTACCACCCTCATAAAACTATTAAAATGAAAAGTGAAGTAAAAATACAGTTCTGCAGCCTTTTAAGCAATTCAGTGTTTTTGATGATCCTAAACATCTGGAGCTTTGGTTTCACACAGGAAAAGCATGTAGTTCTCTGCATTTTCTTTGTGTATAAAAATCATGGTGCTTTATACAGCATTAGCATCTACTGAAGATTGTTTCTATTCTAGATTCTGTATTAGGTGCCATGCTTGATTTTTGTGAATTGTATGATATTGCATATGCTAAAAAGATTATATTGATCTATTTTAAAATTTGTATTATATTAGTCTATGGCTAATTACAAATTATACTCATAAAATGAGAATGGGTTAGGACAAATATCATTTACATAAGTCTGATATCTCAGATGAAGCAAATTGATACATTTCATTATTTTAGAAAATTTATTTAAATTTGGGTGCTTGTGGAATTTCACCAAGAGCTTGGTTTACACGATTGTTAATGTCATGGACTGTGCCCACAAGAGACATTGCTTTGAGCCTCAGCAATACCAGCACTGGCCCCATCAGCTGAATTCATCTGTAGCCTTTCAATATGGAAACAGAGTGCATGTCTAACAGGTGTGTGCTGAATAAAATGCTAAAGATCCTTTTGGTTGAACTCAAGTTTTCTTTTTTGCAGTGAAAGGTATTCTATTGATAAGAGTTTTATATTTGTATTCTTAATATTTCATCAAGTAAAATCATCTCAAATGAACAAAATAAGTTCTAAATACAAGTGAATGCTTTTAAAGTCAGGCCATGTTGACAGTGGCCATTTATAAATTACACTTTTTTAGGTTGAATTTCGTTTCTGTTATGTTACAGAAGTAAGAGAAACAGAGCTAGTGGAGCAGAGTAGAATGTGTGATCACCCTATGCCAAACCTACTGTCTACCCCTTATTTATTCATTCTGCAATTCCGTTGCTTATAGAACACCAAGAGTAGTTCTGAGTGAAATTTAATTCTTAAATCCACTTGTATGTTAGGTTTCAATTCAATTATAGACAAGAGTCATTAGAAAATAAAGTGTTCTGAGGGTGGGACAAGGGATCAAGAAAACTAAAGTTGGGTGTTTTCTATTCCTCTTTTGATACATTTTCCCCCTATTTTGGAAAAAAAAAAAAATCCTTCTTATAATTTTACCATTCTAGATTTCTCAAGTTTAAAAAATGAAAATGTATGATAAAACTAGAAATATTTTGTGGTCTCTTAATCTAGAGGCCCTTCTGCTGGAGCATCTCCAGGTACTTAGCTCCAGAAGGATTTGCGTTTCTCCCGAAGTTCACAACCAAGACTGAGAGAGTCTGGGTAATGGGCCCATTTTATCACACTGTGAGAAAGACTCTGCTAGCTTATTACACATGGATAAAGTGGGTGCATAGGTTCAACCATTTTAGTCTCGTTAATGCTCAGGAGAAAGGAAAGGGTATTCCTACTCAACTGTAGAAAGAAAGGCATCCATGGCTTTGGCCACAATTCTGGCTCTTAATGACTGACTTGAAGGTATTTGAGCACAGAGAAGATAGGAAACTGAGCTCCTCTATGCTGAAATGCAGAAAGAAAAAGCAAGAACTGTTCTTTACTTTCAAATGACACTGCATCTTCTCCAACCTCTTGTTTGGTGTCAGATTATTGAAGAGTGCATTGAACATTCAATTGAATTAAATATGAAACATACCTGTAACACAATACCTAACAGAAAGGTATCTGCCCCAGGAAACCAGAAATTCAGTGAAACCTTTTAAGATAAGAAACTTGCATAATAATCTCTTATTTCTCATAACAGCTCTGTGAGGGAGAAATGGCTTTTTTCTTCAGCCTGTGAAAAAATGAGGGCCCTACAAGTTAAATAATTTGTACATAATTATAGAGCTAGTGTGAGTCAACCCAGGATTGTAATAAAGATCTGCTCAATTTTAATTCTAGATTTTTTTTTCTATCAGGTTTCACTGTCTAGTCTTTTTTTCTTTCTAAAAAAGTAGTTATTTATTTTAAATTACAACAAATTATATTGACTAGCTCTATTATTTATATCTGTGATATTTTGTATAAATGAATAACACTAGTAAAATGAGATTAACTTCTAATCATATATAGATATAAGCTGAAGAAAAAGTTTTTAACAGCTATTATAACCAAACCAATGCTTAAAACTGGATGTAAGCAATTTGGACTACTCTCTTTGGGAGCACCCAAAGTTAGTACCATTGCATGATCTGAAGATAAAGCAGCTTAGTTATTTTTAAAAATTGTTACTTTCTACTCAACCATTAAGTCTGAGAGTACAGAAAAAAATAGTAATAATCTGAGCTGTTGTCTTAAAAGTAATTGTATCGTGTTCTCTTTTTTTTTTTTTTGAAATGTGATTTTGTATAATGAGAGTAATTTATCACCCAGATTGGAAAACTTTTGAGAACAAAAAAACATGTAGTGAGGATACTGGATAGTATTTCTAAAACAGGAGTTTTAAAGCAAGCTAGAATGTATGACCACCCCATACCAAGTCTACTGTCTTTTCTTTCTGTATTTATTCTGCAGTTATGTTGCTTATAGAATACCAAGAATAGTTCTGAGTGACATTTCATTCTTAAATTCACTCGTATGTCAGTGACTTATCTTTTTCTCATTATTGTCTTTACTTTTCCCACTAGGGAGCCATATCACAGCAACACGACAGTCATTCAAAGATGGCAGCAGATGACACTTTCATTTCTTTTTCTCTCAGAGAGACTGAAAATCTAAAAGTATATTAGATTTTAATGCACCCAGTGCATTTGATTACAGGTGTTTCAATTTTGTCAACTAAGGGTATCCCAACTTTTAGTTTTATATACATCCTCCCTCCACCGACTCAATCGATTTATTTACTTCAGCTGGAATTATTTTTTCTATAAATATTACTTTTTCTCTTGTAATCATTTTGTGGCATTTAATCACCTATATAGTTCAAACTCCTTAATACCAGTGACTAGCTTCTCCAGTCTTATCATGCTAAGCTCTTTACAGTTCCCTAAATGGTCATGCTGTCTATCACCTCTTATATTGTTGGTTACCTGATTCACATTGTCTGGAGAAGTGCGCAACTTCATTTATTAACCTATTCATAGAATATTTACTTTGAACCTACAAGGCCCACAGTGCTAGGGTAGATGATACAAGCAGTGAACAAAGCAGATTCAGCCCATGCCCTTGAAGAGTTTAAGATATTCCATTACAAGTTTACTTTCTTGCATTGCATTAAACATTCTTCTGTGTTTCTGTAGCATTCTGTATGCGGTGGGCGGAATAATAGGTGTCCACTGCCCAATCCCTGGAGCCTGTGAATATGTTATCTTACATGGCAAAAGGTACTTTGCAGATGTGATTAAGAATAGAATTGAGAGGTGGAGTTTATAGTGGATCATCTATCTGGGCCAATCTGAGAGACTTAAAAAAACTGAAGAAGCTTTTTCTGGTGCAGTCAGAGAAAGAAAAAGATGTGACTGTAGAAGAATGGCAAGAGACATTTTAGCCAGAGAAGAATTTGATGTCTTGTGGCTAATTTTGAGATGTAGTGGTCCTTGTACAAGGACTGGAGAGAGAGAAACCAGCTCCCAGCTGAGAGCTGAAAAGGAAATCATGGCTCAGTCCTATAACCACATGGAACTACATTCTGCTCATCCTTGCTGGGTGAGAAAAGAAACAAGCTCTCCTCTAAAAGCTATAGAAATGAGCACAGCACTGACATAACCTTAATTTTGTTCAATGAGATTCAGTGAATTTCTGACCTACAGAACTGTAAGATAATAAATTTATGTTATTTTAAACCTCTATAAATGTGGTAATATGTGTAATAAGTACATAAAATAAATATGGCAGGTAATATATATATAACAAAATGGCAGCAATAGAAAATAAATGTAATGTACATACCTCTATCTTAACTCAAAAAGATATATTAGAATTTGTTTAGTTGCCCAATTCCTGTGCTAGCTACTTGAGCACAAAGTCTATAACTCATGTCTTTATCCCTAGCACCTGGCAAATTTCCTGGGATATAGCAAGTGTGCTATGAAATCATGATAAATTTAGAATTGCCTACCTTTTTTTTAAAGTTAGATAGTAATAAATTCTATCAACTAAAATTTTATCCTAAAATTGTGAGTATTAAACAGAATTCAATATCAATAAAATCAGAAAACTAAATTTGAAGAAAAAAAAAACTTAAGGAAGAATAAAGTATGAGAAATACTGAAAAAAAGAGAAAAACTTATCAAATGAATCTATTGAAATAGTTGAAATAAGATCAGAAATAAAGTGTGGTGGATGTGGAACACGAATACCATTATGGAACTAAGAAATGAAATAATTAGACTATACACCACACTGAGAGTCTAGTTATGAAGTGAAACAACTGAAAAACTTGAGATGAAAATGAACTTAACTGAATACATGCTGATGACAAATAGTGTAGGAAGATCATTCAGTGTGGGAAAATGGTGATAATTGGGTGCAGAAATTTGAAATGACAAATTCTAATAAAAATAGAAAACTGGATTTTTTTGAGCTATATACACAAAGAGTGGTGTCTAAGATAAAAGTGGATTATTTTTTATTTAAATGTTTAAATTCTGTATAAAGCCAAGGCAATCAAAATTGTGTTTAATAAGCAACTTGAGTGGTGGATATTCTAGGTTAGAAATCCGAAGGAATAGGCAGTTATTGAGAGTCAGGTAGGTACATAGCAACAGACAGGTCAGCATTAACTAGGGTTGGCTTTTATGCATGTAGAGACATCAGGGTATCTTATGGGGCAAAGCTATGTTGGTAATGCAGGAGCAAGACAATGTAGCATTAAGATGTCAGACTGGGCCGGGTGCAGTGGCTCACGCCTGTAATCCCAGCACTTTGGGAGGCTGAGACAGGCAGATCACGAGGTCAGGAGATCGAGACCATCCTGGCTAACACAGTGAAACCCCGTCTCTACTATAAATACAAAAAATTAGCCAGGTGTGGTGACAGGTGCCTGTAGTCCAGCTACTCGGGAGGCTGAGGCAGGAGAATGGCATAAACTCAGGAGGCGGAGTTTGCAGTGAGTGGAGATCAAGCTGCTGCACTCCAGCCTGGGTGACTTAGTGAGACTGCACCTCAAAAAAATGAATGAATGAATGAATGTATGAATGAATGAATGAATGAATGAATGAATAAGATGTCAGATAAGAGGAAAGACTTTAAGCTAGATCTTTCCTAGCTTAAGGTGTGAAGCCAGAGGACAGAAAGCAAAAGGCAGTTATTTCCAGAACAAAGCGGAATTTGGCAAGTCACAGTTCCTAGAGAGCTGAGGCAAGTACTGGCCTCAAGGAGGGATCAACTGGGAGTTTCTAAGAGGATAATGATCAAAGTGGATTATTAATGGTTGGCTTTTGAGTTTTATCTTTGATCATAAATAAAAATTAAAAGAAGTGGCCACTAAGGGTAAGAAAAAGCTGTCTAATTCTAACACAAACTACATTTGAACAAATAAGAAATGGATCAAAAGAGAAATCATCAACAGAAGTAGTGAAAACACCCCCAAAATACTTGTAAGTTCCCTATGGAAGGGATATTCAATTTTTGATTTTTTAAATGGTGGCAGAACCAGTAGCAGATATGTTCATTAAAATGTGATTATGTAAGAGAAAAATAAAATAATCAATCACTTTCCATAAACTATATGATTTATGTGAATTGTCTAGCATGGACAAACTCTTGGACAGAGAGCTGATCAGTGGTTGCCAGGGGCTGTGGGAAGAGGTTGTGCGGAGAATGACTGCTAATAAGTATGTGGTTGGTTTTTGCATCTATTTTTTGGTGATCTAAAGGTTCTGTAATGAGACAGTGATGATGGCTGACAAACTATGTGAATATGCTGAAAAACTGCTGAATTGTATACTTTATTTTTATTTTTAAAGGAAAGTATATTTAACATTCATTAAGCAGAAGTGGATCATGATAAAGGTCTCCATACTTGTCTTCATCCATTTTTTTTTTTTTTTTTTTAATTTTAAGAGTTTTGGGAACAAATTGTTTTGGTTATATGGATAAGTTCTTTAGTGTTGATTTTTGAGATTTTGGTTCACCTGTCATCCAAGCAGTGTACACTGTACCCAATGTGTAGGCTTTTATCCCTTCCCCCTGAGTCCCCAAAGTCCCTATTGAATCATTCTTATGTCTTTGCAACCTCATAGCTTAGCTTCCACTTATAAATGAGAACATACAATATTTGGTTTTCCATTCCTGAGTTACCCCACTTAGAAGACTGGTCTCCAACTCCAGACAAGTTGCTACAAATGTCATTATTTTGTTTCTTTTTATGACTGAGTAGTATTCTGTGGTGTATATGTACCACATTTTCTTTATCCACTCATTGATTGATGGGCATTTAGGCTGGTTCCATGTTTTTGCAATTGCAAATTGTGCTGCTATAATCATGCGTGTACAGTGTCTTTTTTATATAATGGTCTTTTCCTTTGGGTAGATACCCAGTAGTGGGACTGCTGGATCAAATGATAGTTCCACTTTTAGTTCTTTAAGAAATCTTCATACTGTTTTCCACAGTGGTTGTACTAGTTCACATTCTCACCAGCACTGTAAAAGTGTTCTTCTTTCACCATATCCAAGCTAACATCTACTATTTCTTGATTTTTACATTATGGCCATTTTTTGAAGGAGTAAGGTAGTATCTCATTTTGGTTTCATTTGAATTTCCCTGATAATTAGTGATGTGAAACAGTTTTTCATATGTTTGTTAGCCATTTGTAAATCTTCTTTTAATGATTATCTGTCAATGTTCTTTGACCACTTTTTGATGGGATTATTTGTTTTTTCTTGTTGATTTGAGTTCCTTGTAGATTCTGGATTATAGTCCTTTGTCAGATGCAACATTTGGAGATATTTTCTCCCACTCTGTGGGTTATCTGTTTACTCTGCTGATTATTTCTTTTGCCGTATGGGAGCATTTTAGTTTAATTAGATCCCATTTGTTTTTACTGCATTTACTTTTGGGTTCTTGGTCATAAACTCTTTGCCTAAGTCTGTGTATAGAAGAGTTCCTCCGATGTTATCTTCTAGAATTTTTATGGTTTCAGGTCTTTGATCTATCTTGAGTTGATTTTTGTATAAGGTGAGAGATGAGGATCCAGTTTCATTCTTTTACATGTGGCTTGGCAATTATCCCAGCACCACTTGTTGAATAGGGTGTCCTTTCCCCGTTTTATATTTTTGTATGCTTTGTCAAAGATCAGTTGGCTCTAAGTGTTTGGCTTTATTTCCAAGTTCTCTATTACGTTCTATTGATATACCTGCTTATTTATTTATTTATTTTTCTGAGATGGAGTCTTGCTCTGTCGCCCAGGCTGGAGTGCAGTGGCGCGATCTCGGCTCACTGCAAGCTCTGCCTCCCAGGTTCATGACATTCTCCTGCCTCAGCCTCCTGAGTAGCTGGGACTACAGGCACCTGCCACCGCGTCCAGCTAATTTTTTTGTATTTTTAGTAGAGACGGGGTTTCACCGTGTTAGTCAGGATGATCTCGATCTCCTGACCTCGTGATCTGCCTACCCCAGCCTCACAAGTGCTGGGATTACAGGCTTGAGCCACTGTGCCCAGCCCCTGCTTATTTTTCTACCAGTACTGTGGTGTTTTGGTAGCTATAGCCTTGTAGTATAGTTTGAAGTCAGGTAATGTGATGTGTTCCGGTTTCATTTTTGCTTAGGCTATGCAAGCTCTTTTTTATTCCAGATGAATTTTAGGATTATTTTTTCTATTTCTGTGAAATTGATGGTAGTATTTTGATGGGAATTGCATTGAATCTGTAGATTGCTTTTGGCAGTATGGTCATTTTCACAATATTAGTTCTACCCATCCATAAGCATAGAATGTATTTCTATTTGTTTGTGTCATTGATTATTTCTTTCAGCAATGTTTTGTAGTTTTCCTCGTAGAGATCTTTCGCCTGATTGGCTAAGTATACTACTGTTTTTTTTTTTTTTTTTTTTTTTTTCTTTTTTCAGCTGCTATAAAAGGGATTGAGTTCTTGATTTGATTCTCAGCTTTGTTGTTTTTGGCATATAGCATTGCTACTGATTCGTGTACATTGATTTTGTATCCTGGAACTTCACCAATTCATTTATCAGGTCTAGGAGCTTTAGACGAGTCTGTAGGATTTTCTAGGTATACAATCACATCATTGGTGAACAGTGACATTTTGTCTTCCTCTTTTCCAATTTCAATCTCCTTTATTATTTCTTTCTCTCATCTGATTGCTCTGGTTAGGACTTCTAATACTATGCTGAATAATAGTGGTAAAAGTGTATATTCTTGTCCTGCTCCCGTTCTCAGAGGGAATGATTTCAACATTTCCGCTTTCAGTATGATGCTGGCTATGTGTTTGTCATAGATGGATTTTATTACTTTGAGGTATGTCCCTTATACTAGTCTTGCTGAGAGTTTTAATCATAAAGGGATGTTGGATTCTATCCAATGCTTTTTCTGAATCTATTGAAGTGAGCATATGATTTCCGTTTTCAATTCTGTTTATATGATGTGTCACCTTTATTGACTTGTGTATGTTAAACCATTCCTGCATTCCTGGTATGAAATCCACTTGATCATGGTGGATTTTCTTTCTGACATGCTGTTGGATTCAGTTAACCAGCATTTTGTGGAGGATTTTTGCATCATCTCCATTTATCAGGGATATTTGTCTGTACTTTTTGCTGTTGTTGTGTCATTTCCTCTTTTGAAATTTGGATGATATAGGCTTTATAGAATGACTTAGGAAGGATTCCCTCTTTCTCAATCTTTTGGAATAGTTTTAGTAGTACTGGCATCAATTTTTCTTTAAATGTCTGAGAGAAATCAGCTGTGAATTTACCGTTATGGACTTCATTTTTTGGCAATTTTAAAATTGTGATTTCAATCTCACTACTTATTATTGGTCTGTTGAGAGTTTCTATTTCTTCCTAGTTTAAGCTAGGAGGATTGTATGTTTCCAGGTATTTATACTTCTCTTCTAGATTTTCTAGTTTTTATGTGTTAAAGTGATCATTGTAGCTTTGCATGATTATTTGTATTTCTGTGTTATTGGTTTTAATATCTCCTGTTTTGTTTCTAATCGAGCTTATTTATATATTCTCTCTTCTCTTCTAGGTTAATCTCGCTAGTGGTCTATCAATTTTGTTTATCCTTTCAAAGAACCAGGTTTTTGTTTCATTTATCTTGTGTATTGTGCTGGTGTTTCAATTTCATTTAGTTATGTTCTGATCTTTGTTGTTGTTGTTTTTTCTTCTGCTGCTTGGTTTTGGTTTGTTCTTGTTTCTCTTGTTCCTTGAGCTGGACCTTGGATCATCTATTTGTGATCTTTCAGACTTCTTGATGAAGGCAATTAATGCTATGAACTTTCCTCTTAGCACCATTTTTGCTGTGTCCCAGAGGTTCTGATAGGTGTGTCACTATTATCATTCAGTTCAAATTTTTTTAAAATTTCCATCTTGATTTCATTGCTGACCCAACAGCCATTCAGGAGCAGGTTAGTTCCCATGTATTTGCATTTGCATGGTTTTGAGGGTTCCTTTCAGAGTTGATTTCCAATTTTATTCCACTGTGGTCTAAGAGAATACTTGATATAATTTCAATTTTCCTAAATATATTGAGACTTGTTTTGTGACCTATCAAATAGACTATCTTGGAGAATGTTCCACATGCTAATGAAAAGACTGTATATTCTGTAGTTGTTTGGTAGAATATTCTGTCCATATGTGTTGTCCGTTTTTTCTAGGGTACAGTTTTACTCCATTGTTTCTTTGTTGTCTTTCTGTATTGATAATCTATCTAGTGCTCTGGGTGGAGTATTAAATTCCTCCACTATTATTGTGTTACTATCAATCTCATTTCTTACATTTATTAGTAATTGTTTTATAAATGTGGGAGCTCCAATGTTAAGGTATATATATATTTAGAATTGTGATATTTTCCTGTTAGACAAGTCCTTTTATCATTATATAATGTTAACTGTTCTTGCTTTAAAGTCTGTTTTCTGATATAAGAATAGCTACTCTTGCTTGCTTTTGGTTTCTATTTTTGTGAAATACTTTTTTCTACCTTTTACATTAAGTTTATGTGAATCCTTATTTGTTAGTTGAGTCTCTTGAAGGCAGCAGATACTTGGTTGGTGGATTTTTATCTGTTCTGCCAATCTGTTTCTTTTAATTGGAGCAGTAGGCCATTTACATTCAACATTAGCCATGAGATTTGTGATACTGTTCTATTCATCATGTTAGTTATTGTCCAAATACCTCTGTTTTTCCATTGTGTTATGGTTTTATGGGCTCTGGGAGATTCGTGTTTTAAGGAGGTTCTACTTTGGTGCATTTCAAGGTTTTGTTTCAAGACTTAGAACTCTTTTTAGCATTTCTTATAGTGTGGTTTGGTAGTGGCAAATTCTCTCTGCATTTGTTTGTCTGAAAAAGATTTTATCCCTCCTTCAATTATGAAGCTGAGTTTTGCTGGATGCCAAATTATTGGCTGACAATTATTTTGTTTGAGGCGGCAAAATATAGGATGCCAATCACCTCTGGCTTGCAAGGGTTTTGCTGAGAAAGCTGCTGTTGATTTAATAGGTTTCCTGTTTCTATTACCTGATGCTTTTGTCTCACAGCTCTTAAGACTTCTTCCTTAATCTTGACTTTAGATAACCTGATGCATCTCTGCCCCTAGGTGATAATCTTTTTGCAATGAATTTCCCAGGAGTCCTTTTTTCTTTTTTCTTTTTTTTTTTTAAGACAGAGTCTCACTAGAGATCTAAACGTCCAAATATAAGAAGCTCAAAGGACTTCTGGGAGGCAGAGGTGGGTGGATCACATGTGGTCAGGAGTTCAAGACCAGCCTGGCCAACATGGTGAAACCCTGTCTCTACCAAAATTACAAAAATTAGCCAGGCTGTAATCCCAGCTACTGGGGAAGCTGAGGCAGAAGAATCACTTGAAGCTAGGAGGCAGAGGTTGCAGTAAGCCGAGATCACACCATTGCATTCCAGCCTGGGTGAAGAACCCAGGAGTCCTTTGAGCTTCTTATATTTGGATGTCTAGATCTCTAGCAAGACACCCTAAGTGTGTCTTTCATTTCCAGAAATTGTAATTGCCTTTTATGATGTCTATTTCTCTAGAAATTTTTTTTATCAATATTCTATATTACTTTTTGAGTTTAAGTCAATTTTCACCTTTCTCTGGTATCTCCTTGTGTAGTTTAATAATCAACCTTCTGAATTCTTTATCTGTCAATTTATAGATTTTGTCTTGGTTTCGATCCATTGCTGGAGAGCTACTGTAATCTTTTGGGGGTGTTATATATCCTCATTGGTCATATTTCCAGAACTACTTTTCTGGTTCATTCTCATTTGGGTAGAATATTTCTAAAAATTGTTCTTGAATTTATTTTATATGGGACTTTTTTTAAATTTAAATTCTTTCCCTCTTAAGTATCAGTCTTTAATGTTTATTTTAGAATAATTTGATTCTTCGTGCTGGTAGGGGTGAAGACTCTGTATGAGTTCTTAATTAGAGTCTTTGTTTGATGACTTTCCTTGATTGTGTTGTAGTCATCGTATTTTTGGTGTATGGGTGAGTTGACTGTCTCCTATGGTGCTGGAACAACAGGAATCTCTTGAAGCTTATCTCTTTCTCTCATGGTGTGCACTTTATTTATTTATTTAATTCTTTCCTGGTGTTTTATTTACTGAGTTGATAATTCAGGATTCAGACCAATTGGAGAGATATTTCTCGGTAGGCACTGGTTGCAGCTAAGGCAGGTGGGTAGTTGTAATACCCGCCAGTTGTGGGTCAAGGTCGCAGCCTTGATGAGGGTAGCTGGGGGAACTCTCAATTAGTTTTGCTGAGGTTTTATCAGGGTAAAGACTGGAAGCTACCTCAGCTCCCCTGCCAAGTCAGCAGGAACGTTATTCATCCAGCAGCCTCACTCCTGTCCTAGATCAGACAGGCACCTCTTTTCATCTATAGGAATATTGATGTTCCAAGTAAGGAAGAAATGTGACTCTGCCTCTCATGCAGGCCTAAATCAGAAGGAGGGGTGCTCCTCTTGTGGGGCTGCACTCATCCTGGATTGTTCCAGAAAGGCTGTCCGTAGGTGCCTTCGTGTTGCATTCCTGTGGGGGAAGCCCCAGCTGTATCTGCAATGAGTACCAGCAGGGACAAGGAACCCTTCTCCAAGGCCCTTCATGATCACAGGGGCTGCCTGCCTATTGGTGTACAGGTGCAGACTTTTCCTACTATGCCCAGCACTGCAATTGTTTCCCTACTTGAGAAACTACAAACCTGGGGAAAGGTCTGCAACTCAAGGCCGTCTGTTCAGATTCTTTTGTCTCATGGGGTGATTCCTTGATGTGGTGCTCTCCCCCTTCTCCTAGGGATGGGGCTTCCTGACAGCCAGACTGCAGTGATTGTTATTGCTCTTCTGGGTCTAGCCACCCAGTGGAGCTACCGGGCTCTGAGATGGTGCTGGGGAATGTCTGCAAAGAGTGCAGTGATATGATTAGTTTTCAGGTCTCCCTGCTATGGACACCAGCATCTGATCTGGTAGAGGTGGCAGTGGAGTGACGTAGACTCTGGTTGTAGATAGGTTTAGTGTGTTAGCTTTCTCAGCTGCTGGTTATGCTAGCAGTAAAGTTGTCACGTGATCAGACTCAGTTATATAAGGGGGCTGAAGTAGGCCGTGTCTGATTTTCATAGGGTTTAGGGTATCGATTTGACCCATGAACAAACTGGCCCTCACATCATAGCCTTTTAATTTGCAAATGCAGGGTGCCATGATGTTCTATACACATGGGGATATGTGGGTGCAGCCATGTTGCCAGGCAAATGTCGCAGCCATGAAGAAAACAGCGGGGATTGCCATGTTTGGGTGAACCCAGTTTCTAATGGCTGGCATTTGCATATCAAAGCTGCCAGTCCAGTTCTAAGAGTGTGGGCTTTCCTGCTAGACAAGAAACATTTCTGGAGCTGCTTTAAAAGAAACAAAAACTTCCCGAGGACCCCTTTTCCTCTGTATCTGCCTAAAATAATTTCTTAATAACTCTTAAAACAGTGTCATATTTCACAATAAAAAATTATTTAAGGTATTAAGATGTAGTCTAATCACACAGGTGAAAACACATCCGTTATAATGCATTCAGTAAAATATAATAATGGCTTTTTAAAAATTTTCATTCATTTGGAAATCTATAAGAAAGAGACTATCAAAAAACAGCAAAGATTAGCAACCTTAGGAGAGTCTCAAAGGATGTAAGAATGCATATGAAATAATACAGTAGTCCTCTCTTATTCAAGATTTCTCTTTCCATGGTTTCAGTTACCTGCAGTCAACCATGGTCCAAAATTATTATATAGAAAAATCCAGAAATAAACAATTAATAGATTTTAAGTTGCATACAATTCCGAGGAGTATGATGTCACACTTTGCCTGAGGCATGAATCACCCCTTTGTCTAGCATATCCTTGATGTATATGCTACCAACTGTTTCTGAATAATCATGAACTTGAAATGGTTGACACCATCTGCTGCCAGCCCATTAGCCATCACATTGTCTGCTCATGACATCCAACCATTGACATCATCTCTCCATGATCCAGGATTTTCCAAAGCATATGATGTTCATTCTGACCATAGTTAGACAATAGCCTAAAGCTACATTACCATGCAAATATCATTTATTTCACTTCATGTCATCAATAGGCAATTATTTCACACCATCACAAGAAGGGTGTGTACAATAATATATTTCGAGAAAGAAACAGCATTTACTTTTATAATGTATTGTTATAACTGTTCTATTTTATCAATAGTTGTCATCTCATACTGAGCATACTTTATAAAGTATATCATAGGAATGTATGTATAGGAAAAGCCATAATATATATAGGGTTTAGTACTTTCTGTAAGTTTCAGGGCTTCCACTGGGGGGGAGGTCTTAGAATATATCGCCTGCAGTTAAGGGGGAATAACTGTATTTAAGTCTCACTCGTGATTTACCTACTTAAATTTCTAAATTCCCCACTTGTTTCTGAATCATAGTACCCAGCTCAAGGCTTCCTGAGTTATATATGGCACTGGGCTATTATTACCCTGGCACCCATCCAATTATGCTGTTTCTGAATAATTACAGATTTGAAATGGTTGACTCCATCTGCTGCCAGATCTTCCTAGAAATATACAGGCAGTCTTAAAAAATATTTATGGCAAAGAAAGATCTATAGACAATTTGATAGTTATATTTTCTATGTATACACATTAACTTTAATGGGCTCATTTTAAAGGCCTACCTAATAGTTTACTCTCAGTTTTACAGTTTTGTGCCTATGTTTTATTATTAAATTTTATAGTTCAATTTAATAAATAAAATGTAAACATTATAAATGTTGTGGATGACTATCTGCTTAATTTTAATTACCCACAAACTTGATGGAGATTTTGTATGCCAAATACCAATATTAACATGTGTGTCTGTTTTTGCATGTGTGTAAAATTTATACCTTTTCAGTTCCAAAGTAGATAAAGTGATTGCCTACCAAACGAAAAGAAAAATGATGCTGGGAAAGAAGTGTTTCCCATCATACTCTGTAAGCCTTCAGGGGAAACAAGAAAACCCACAAAACCTTCCATTGACATCTTTTTTTTTTTCCTTTTGCAGTTGTGGCTATGTTTGTCTAGAGAAGCATTTTATTTTCTGTTGGAGACAGGATGACAGTAAAATCTAAGTTTTAAAATAATATACATGTTTTCTTCAACTTTTATTTAGAATTAGGTGGTACAAAGACACATTTGTTACACGGGTGTATTGTGTGCTGCTGAGGTTTGAGGTATGGATCCCATTACCTAGGTAGTGAACATGGTACCCAAGAGGTAGTTTTTCAACCTATGCTCCTCTCCTTTCTCCCCATCTAGTAGTTTCCATTTGTCTATTTTTCACATCTTTATGTCCATGTGTACCCAATGTTTAGCTCCCACGTTTAAGTGAGAACAGGTAGTTTTTGGTTTTTCATTCCTGTGTTAGTTGACTTAGGATTATGGCCTCCAATTCCATCCACATTGCTGCAAAAGACATGATTTCACCATTTTTATAGCTGTTTACTATTCTACTGTATATATGTACCACATTTTTTAAATCCAGTCCACCATTGATGAGCACCAATGTTGGTTCCATGTTTTTGCTATTGTGAATAGCATGGCGATGAACATTCAAGTGCTTGCGGTTTTTTGGTAAAATAAGTTATTTTTATTAGGGTATGTACCCAGTAGTGAAATTGCTGGGTTGAATGGTGTTTTAAGTTATATGAGAACTCTCCAAACTGCTTTTCACAGTGGCTGAACTAATTTTCATTCCCATTAAGTGTGTATAAGCATTCCCTTTTCTCTGCAGCCTCACCAGTATGTTATTTTTTTCACTTTTTAATACATAGCCATTTTGACTGACGTGAGACAGTGTCTCATTGAGGTTTTGATTTGCATTTCTCTGGTAAGTGATGATGAGCATTTTTTCATGTTTCTTGGCCACTTGTATGTCTTCTTTTGAGAAGTGTCTGCTTATGTTTTTTGCCCATTTATTAATGTAGTTATTTGCCTTTGCTTATTGATTTAAGCTCTTACAGATTCTGGATATTAGCCTTTGTCAGGTGCATACTTTGCAAATATTTTCTCCCATTCTGTAGGCTGTTTGTATACTCTGTTAGTAGTTTCTTTTGCTGTGCAGAAGCTCTTTAGCTTAATTAGGTTCCACTTGTCCATTGTTGTTGTTGTTGTTACAACTGCTTTTAGGGATTTAGCCAAAAACTATTTGTGAAGGCTGATATTAAGAAGGGTATTTCCTTGGTTTTCTTCTTGGATTTTTATAGTTTGAGGTCTTACATTTAAGTATTACATGTAATGCAACTTGAGTTAGTTTTTGCATATTGTGAAATGCAGGAGTCCAGTTTTATTCTTCTGCATATGGCTAGCCAGTTATCCCAGTACCATTTACCATTTCTTTTCCTCATTGCTTATTTGTATTGGTGTTGAAGATCCGTAGCTGAGGGCATGTGGCTTTACTTCTGATTTTTCTATTGTTTTCCATTGATCCTTGTGTATCTTTTTGTACCAGTACCATATTGTCTTGGTTACTGTAGTGTTATAGTATAGTATCATTTGAAGTTGGGTAGTGTGACACCTACAGATTTGTTCTTTTTGCTTAGGATTGCTTTGGCTATTTAGGCTCTTTTATGGTTTCATATGAATTTCAGATAATTTTTTTTCTAATTATGTGAAAAATGGCATTGGTAGTTCAATAGAAATAGCACTGAATATGTAAATTGCTTTCAGACAGTATGGGCATTTTAACAATATTGGTCCCTCCAATTCATGAGCATGACATTTTTTAAATTTATTTGTATAGTTTATGATTTTTTTCAGCAGTTTTGTAGTTCTGCTTGTAGAAATTTTTCACCTCCTTGGTTAGCTGTATTCCTATATATTTCAAAAAATAATATATATAGTTAAAGTTAGAATCTAATAGAGGACAATGTTTACATTGGAGGGAATATTTTCTCATAAACACACAGACATAGTCACATTTAATAAGATTTTAAAATGACCATTAGGACATTACCATTGTAATGTTTTATTGCTCCCACTTGCTAATTTAAAATGTATTTTGTGACAAATTCAAAACTGAGATTATATGTAGTCAGAAGATCCCATCCATGGCAAGTGGTAGAGTCAATTGAGAATAAAGAAATATGTGACTGATTCTTATCAATATGACACAACTTACAACAGTACTGCAAATTAATACGCCTGAGCAAAAGCACAACAACAGTGAAATGCATTAAGATGTACTTGGGAAAATATTTCCATATCAGAGAAATCTTGAGAAGTCAAAATCGCTATTGAAACTATAAATTTTATTCAACTATCAGCTGGATATGTCCTTTCCAGTTAAAGATTTGTTTTTCACCCACATTTAAGCCATGTTCAACCCACATCTCCAGGAGAAAAGTATATTCCAAATTTAATTTTTTATCTTCAACTATGCTAATCTCCTTTTCTCCTCAATTTTTTGTACTTGCTCTTCTGACTTAAATGCTCTCAGAAGACCTTCATGTGGTTGCGCTTTTTCATCTTTTATATCTCATCTCCACTATCTCTTTCTCAAAGGGTAATCTATTATTACCCTATTTAGAGACATCATGCCTTTTGTTTCTGACGAATATTCTGAATCACAGCATCTACCCATTATTAGCTCAAGCACTTGATCTATTTTCTTCTCAGCTCTTAACCGTATTCATTGTCTGCCACCTCCAAAAGAATACAAGCATAACAAGAGTAAGAATCTTATCTGTTGTGTTCACTCAATATTGTCTGGTAGGATAAACAAAATTTACCCTCAACAGTTACTGTTGGATGAATTAAGTGAACCATTCTGTAGTCTCTAGAAGTTTAATGAGATTAATGTTTACCTTCCCCTTGCAGATGCTTATTCTCTCCACATAAAAGTACACCTATAAATATATTTCAGTAACCTCTTTTACTCTCTGGGATCAAATGCAACACTCTTGTCTCTGTGATAATGATTATCACTTACATAGGTTTATATGGCCATGCAGGTTATTTTGGCAAAAGTCAAAGAGGTCATGAGAAAGATTATTTTAGAGACCATATAGAAACATGAGTTATTTGACAACCCCAAACACTGCCCCATTTTATAAACTATAGAGAAATGGTTCTAAGGATAAGATGAAGGATAACCCAAACTCAGACTCAGCCATTCTCAAAATATTCTCTTTACTAGCAGCGGAGAGGTATTTTATTTAATGGTTAATAGAACTCAAAGGCACTCAAAAGGAATGTTCTCATTTTAATACATTGTTTTATTTCACATACCACTAAACCTTTCACATTTTTTGTATATACAATATTTCAAGTGATCTTTAAACAGCATTTTGAAGTGGATAAAATTGCTCTTTTGCTCTTTCTTGCAATGTAGAGATATATACTCAAGTCAGGGGGAAAAGCTACTGATGTGATGAGAAAATCTCAGTGAATTCAAGAGGTAGTTTATAAAGTCAGGCCTTTGGGAAACAAGAGCATTGGAAGCTGGAAATTTGGGGACTGAAGATAATTTTTTATTATTAGCTGCATGCTTTCATGTCACTTTTTTCCTCTGTTCTTTCTCGTGATTTATCTTCAAATCTCTTANATTCTCAAAATATTCTCTTTACTAGCAGCTGAGAGGTATTTTATTTAATGGTTAATAGAACTCAAAGGCACTCAAAAGGAATGTTCTCATTTTAATACATTGTTTTATTTCACATACCACTAAACCTTTCACATTTTTTGTATATACAATATTTCAAGTGATCTTTAAACAGCATTTTGAAGTGGATAAAATTGCTCTTTTGCTCTTTCTTGCAATGTAGAGATATATACTCAAGTCAGGGGAAAAGCTACTGATGTGATGAGAAAATCTCAGTGAATTCAAGAGGTAGTTTATAAAGTCAGGCCTTTGGGAAACAAGAGCATTGGAAGCTGGAAATTTGGGGACTGAAGATAATTTTTTATTATTAGCTGCATGCTTTCATGTCACTTTTTTCCTCTGTTCTTTCTCGTGATTTATCTTCAAATCTCTTATGTATTTTTCTACCTCTCTCTAAGCAATGTTGTTTCACATTCAATTTCCCCAACAATGGATTTTGGTTAATTCAAAATTAGACAAAGTGTCTATGTTTATGTAAGTGCTTGTTTTTACATTAAATCTTTGCAAATTTTTAAATAATTAAGATACCTCATTAAATTATCAGAGAATTTATTTGTGTTGTATTCTTTCATATGGCTGTGATATGACACATACTTAAACACTTTTCTTGCAAGTTCTATGAATCTTTTGTACAGATAAAATCCTCTTGGTTTTGTCTCTTTGAAATTATGTTTAAATATTAATTTTATTTAGTGTACTCCTTTTTACATGGACCCACTGAACTTGAAGAGCAAGAAAGTCTATTTAAATGCACTGGAGTGAATGAGAATGAAAATAATAACGAGCCCTTACTGTTTTCCAATAAGGTAGAACATTTAAATTAGTTATAACATCTCCTGTCAAAGACCTACTCAATTAAGATTCACATCAAACAAACACCTGATGGTTATATATTTACCTTTGTTCTTAAATGGCTCTTCCATAGTCCAGCTAATCTCTATCTCAGACTCTGCTGCCTGGGAATTTCAAATTATGAAAAACCTGGAGTTATTCTAACTAGCAAAAGACCATTTTTATCTTCACCAAAGATTAGAAGAGTAAGAAATTCGCAAAAATATAGGCTGTAAGGGACCAGAGATTACACATGACTTACCCAAACTATCCAGCTAATGGAAAAGCCAATTCTATAAACTAATTTCCTTTGTTCAGGACTACAGTTTATAAAAAGATGCTCTCTCTGAAGCAGTATTGCAAAAGGAAACATTACAATTCAAATCTCTTGTCTTTCAGCTAAATATGAGAACTGTCTATGTGTGTGTGTGTGTGTGTGTGTATATATACACACATAAACATACACATTTTTTTTTTTTTTTTTTTGAGACGGAGTCTGGCTCTGTGGCCCAGGCTGGAGTGCAGTGGCGCAATCTCGGCTCACTGCAAGCTCCGCCTCCGGCGTTCAGGCCATTCTCCTGCCTCAGCCTGCCTAGAAGCTGGGACTACAGGCGCCCGCCACCGCGCCCAGCTAATTTTTTGTATTTTTAGTAGAGACGGGCTTTTACCGTGTTCGCCAAGACGGTCTGGATCTCCTGACCTCATGATCCGCCCGCCTCGGCCTCCCAAAGTGCTGGGATTACAGGCGTGAACCACCGCGCCCGGCTGAGAACTGTCTATATTTTTAACTTTTTTACATGAACCCAAGCAGAACTCTGAGTGACAGAGAGAGGAATGGAACTTATCCTGCTCATTGCTGCTGTATAAGGGTAGTATTAAAGCAAGAGACAAAAGAAGAAATAGAATAGAGTTTCAAGTGAGGAAGAGGCTTGCCAAGGGAATCAGTCAGAGGGACGAAGCAATACATTCCTCTAGTGTCTGAAAAAGGCAAATAAAAAATGAAGGCACGCGTGGAAGCCTCCTAGCATCTTGGTGTCTGGGAATATAAGAAAAAAAGACCTTCACCACCAAATAACTTTATTTAATCTCACTACTTCAAAAGTTGGACAAACTTTTTCAATCTTTTCACTGAGGATGTATTACTACTGCAACAGTACTGTAGATTCTTCTGGTAGCAAGTGAACACACCAGAAACACAAGCATTGTTTGCATTTATGATTTGCTCATCTTCTAGATGTTTTTCAGGATTTTAATAGCAGGACATAAATAAATGAATGAAATGCAGATTCTTAGAATCTGTCAAAACAGTTTGTAAAGAGCCTTAAAGCAACCTCCACTGTGGCAATGATTAACATTTTGAAAACTTTTTTTAATTCAAAGAGAAACATCACCTAACAATGTATGTGTGTCTATATTCTTGTCAAAAAGAATAATATCCACAATTCATTGACTAATTTTAATGAAAACCTTTATTCTTAAGACCCAAGTATTTCCTGATCCAGCCTGTATTCGTCTTTTATTGCTGCATTACCACAAACTCAGTGACTTAAAACGACACAAATTAATTATCTCACAGTTTCTGTAGGTTAGAAACATGGCATGGCAGGACTAGGTTCTCTCAGCAGGATGTCACAAAGTTGAAACCAATACTAACTTCTTTCCTGGAGGCTGTGGAAAGAACTCTGTTTCCAATCTCATTCATACTTTAGGCACGATCTAGTTCCTCGTGATCAGGATTTTCTTGCTGGTTATGGGTTGGCCATTTCTCTCAGTTCTTACAGACCATTTGCAGGTCCTTTCCATGTGAACCATTTGATCTTCAAGTCAGCAAAACACATTTAGTCCTTCTCACTTTTTGAATTTTGAATAGTCTCCGACACTTTCAGCTACCAGCTAGAGAAAATTATTTTAAGGAGCTCGTGGGGATTAGGTTATCCTCACCTAGAGGTCCTCCCTTTCTTAAAGTCAACTATGCCACATAAAATAAACTAACATGGAAGTAAAATTCATGAACTTGGAGATTAGTCTTGGAGATTATGCAGGGTGTGGACATTGGAGGAGACGGGCACTAAATTGTGTGGATCATTTTAGACTGCCTTACACACAGTCCATAAAGTCATGCTTATACTGAAGACACATTTTTGGAGAAACCAATAATTGTTAACCAGATATTACAATGACATGGCAAATGCAAAGGAAGATATGTCCTTTTATTTTTCTTTTCTTTTTCTTTTTTGAGATGGAGTCTTGCTTTGTAACCCAGGCTGGAGTGTAGTGGCGCAGTCCTGACTCACTGCAACCTCCATCTCCCAGGTTCAAGCAATTCTTCTGCCTTAGCTTCCTGAGCAGCTAAGATTACAGGTGCCCACCACCACGCTCAGCTAATTTTTGTATTTTTAGTAGAGACGGAGTTTCACCATGTTGGCCAGGTTGGTCTTAAACTCCTGACCTCAGGTAATCTACCCCTTCAGGCTCCCAAGGTGCTGGGATTACAGGCGTGAGCCACTGTGCCCAGCCACAAATTCTTTTAAAATGCCTGAAATGAAATGCATACTTATGTATCAAAATATTCTACCCATTGATTTTTAGCTTTTTACAAAGAGAATGTATTTGCCATATAATAACCAACTTATACAGGATACCTGAAGCTCTCTTTTATTTTCATAGGATTCATAACCCTGGGAGATATAAGCCAGAAAAATATTCCCGCTGCTGCTGTGGGGATGAAAGGAAATCAAATTTATCATTTCCCATATAACCCTAGGAGGGCTTTCTTCAGTTAGCTTAGGGAAGAGCAAATCATGTCAGCTAGGGCTTTCTGTCATTTTCTGACATAATCCCATCCCTAGCTGACTACTATATTCAATACCTCCTGGAGACCTAGACTTAGCATAAATCCATTTATTATCTTTTATTTAAAAGTCAAACTATTCATCTATGATAGATATTAAGTCTGTATTTTATTCTACGTATATACATGGCTATATTGGCCTCTTTTCATGAATTGTATAGTAATAATTAAATATGCCATAGTTATATTTCCTATACAACAAAAGCATTGTTGTTGGTCAAATTAGCAATTTATGCAGTTTGTTTGCTATATTTTCAGACATTGTTCATTCAATTATTCATTCTAATATTTTCTGACATAAGAGCATCAGTTTCACTAGTCTACGGTATCTCACCCTGGTATAATAGTGACTGAAAAATAGTGTTCATTAGTAGATTAGTACCACCCTGGGAAAAGGGCAATAGAAGTAGAAAATGTCAACTGATGCATCCATTCAACAACTGTGTATTGAATGTCATTTGTATGCCTGCTAGACGCAGAGGTGGTGATGGTGAACAAGGGTCCCGTTCTCAATTCATTTTTTAACTTTTTAAAGAAATGGACAAGCAAACCATCAATTACAATTTAAAAAAGTTACTAAGGGGCAGTTAAAGGCTGCACTGGGAGCATATATAATGGACACCTATTGTTATCTTAGGGGCACTGGGAGAGTATTGAGCTACGAGTGAAGATATAAAGTTTTGTCAAGGGCCCCGAGGTGTTAACAATTCTTTAGTCGATTTGGATAAAGACATCAAAGGCATGTCTGTGAAACTTATGGATAATTCAAAACTGAGAACGATTACTTCTGTTAAAAATTGTACTGCAAAATAACTGTATAATTGGCTGAAATAAATTCCAAATTACCAAAAAAGACAAAATAGTAAAAAAAGAAATAATTATATTTATATTTTAGAAAGGATTTTTTATATATATATGACTTGTGAATATATATGACTTGTGAAGATTCAATTGATGAGTAAGGCAAAGAAAAAGAGAAGACTGGATTGATAAAAACAAATAAATAATAGCTATGATCTATCCAATATATACCTCAAATGTACCTCAACACTTTACTGGTAAGATAAATTGTTTTCTCCAAGTTTACGCAGTTGATTAGTGAGGTGTGAATGAGTAGTAAAGGTCAGGAGGTAATTCATTATGTTGAAATAGAGAAAATTATAGCTTTAGTTATAAAAATAGGTAATGTGTTTGATAAAATATATTTTTAGAGAAAACACATGGTGTTTATGGGCTATTTTGTGTGATATGTATAGTTAATATGAAATAATATTAGAGCATATACTAGAAAGTGTATGTTTCAATACAGAAGGAATTGAGAAAAACAGACCTAATTTGAAAGACAAGACTGTGAACCACAACCAGAAGAATAAAGTGAGCTTAGATCATGGTAAAAGTTCAATCATATGAAGTGTATGCTCCAGCTAAAACTAAATCCACTCAAAGATGCCCCAGAAGTGAGAACCTCTCTTCATAGTAGTGATATCATAAGTAGAAAATCTACAAAAATTAAACAAGAAGTATTTCTCACTAGTTACTACTCAGGAAAATGCCTAAGAGGAGTTTAACAGTTGTTTGTGTAGTAACAAAAAAAAAAAAAAAAATCAATAGAGGAAAGATACAGTTTGCCTATCAAAAACACAACACATGTGCTCTTGAGAATTTCTTGAGTAATTCAAAGATGTTTTATCTTCTAAGGTCAGTGTCATTAAGTCAAGTTTTAGTACATATCTCACTGAAACTGCTGCATGGAAGAATCCCTGCCTTAGGGAATAGTAACACTAATCTTCATAATGCCTTTTTGTGAAATGCCTTGTTACTATCAGCATGGCAGCTTACAGTCTTGATTGTTTCCTGCCCTTTACTGAGACAAAAGATGAAGTTGACTGAGAGAGAATTGAACAGTAGTGAAGAGAACATTGGAGAGACCTACAATAGGCTAAATAAAGAGCCCTTAGGTGGTGTATGATGGGCCTCCAAGCATGTAATTGCTGTCTTTGAACGCGTAACAGTATATTCAAAACAAACAAGTAGGAGAAAGTTATAAAAATAATATTTCAGATAAATATTGGGTTTGATTTTTGAATACTTTAGTTTTTCAATAAGATTGATTTCTTTGACCTATTCAGTTCTCTCCCTCACGGAAGTAATTAGTCAGAAATAGAATAGTGCTTTGTCCGACACTGTATGAGAAATTTCTCCCTTGGATACACAATTGTATCAATCTATGTTAAACAGCCTTCCAACTCCAGATAATGTTATTCTAACTGTATTTTTCTCACAGCAAAAAAAATTACACAAGTTTATGAATAAATAATTGTATATAGACTAATGTGGGTGAAAAGTAAAATTATTAGTTCTGTAAATAAGGCTTGTAATAAAATCTACTTGCTTTATACATATATATTGCCAGGGGGCTTGGGTTCACTATTTTAAATTAAAAAAAAAAATTCCTCTAGTTAAATATCTCTCATTAGATAATTATTAGGTAGAGAAATAAAAGGGTATATAATATCATGATACCACAGAAGAACCTGGGAAAAATAAAAGATAGATGTACTAAATTAATCATGTTCCCAATGCAATCACACAACAGAAAAGATGTTTACCTGTAAAAATAATTGCATTTAACACATTTTTATACAGGTTTTTTCCTAATTAAATGAACAACAACAATGGCTTAAATCTCATGGAAAGACCTTAGCATTCTATTAGGAAGCTACTTGATTTCCATTAAAGCTGCCTGCTGGTGAAAATCATTAAAATAAATTTTGGAACATGATAAAAGATAAGTGAGTGGGTTGAAATTGCAGAATTCATTTGAGGCCATTCTTTGGTTTCAGAGTTTACAATGACTTGAAACAAATACATTATAAAATTATAACATTTATTTGAATTGAAATTTAAATTATAATTTCTCTATGACTGGTCTAAAACAACTATTCATTTTAATTTTGTTGAATAACAAATCTATTTAAACTACTCTTTTAGTTCTCAACTAAAAATTAATATAGTTTAAAATCCAATATTTACATGCACCTATCCATATCACAAATACACATACAACACACACATATCTACATACATGCACAGAGTTTTATTTTATTTTCTGGATATTCTGAAATTTTAATATAAATTCCCTTTTGTTTCTCAAGATTTTGTTTTCAGTAAATGTATCCTTAAGTTTTATGGTCTTTATTTTCTGTAACTAAAAAAATTTTGGTTTAATAGCTCTTTATGAAATTGTTGACATGTTCTTTCAGCCAAATATGGGCTAAAATTTTCAAATATAGAAATAAAATAAAGGCTAAAATGATCACATTATAAAGATATTTCATCAACAATCTAAGAAATTGTGTACTGGAAGTTTTTATTGTTCACCCATTAAATTTCAACCATTAAATCACCCTTACTAATTACATTATGTCTGGACATATTTATATATCGTATATCTTCATTATGAGTCATAGAGTCCAACTTTATATAAAGTGCCTCTCTATATACTATTCAATGCTTTCAAGACTGGGACTCAGAATTGTCTTATACCAAAATCAGACCCACACTTTCTTATTTCACATTTGTTTCTAAATGTTTTCCACTATGTGGTCTACTTTTCATTTATTCATCTTCTTATTACCTGATTATTCTTTTAGATACTTCCTCACTTTCTGTCACAATAAAAAGTTCCATGCTTATCTTGTATTTTCTTCTCCCTTGTCCCTGAATCAGCCATTTTGTGAAGAAGCCCTGGTTTCTTTTAGCATTGAGTGATATTTATAAAACGAGATCTGGGTGCTAGTTGTGCTTTTTCTTACTGGGGTATCATGGATTCTAGGTCTTTTCAGTGGACAGATTTAGTAAAAACACATATTTGTACATGAACACAGACATACCCTTATCTCTATCAACCGTCTATCCATCTTTCTCTATTAATCTATCAATCAAACAACTAGAAGTTCACTTTGATACCTCTAAATTTGATTGAATGTTGCAGCATTTATTCTGTCTCGATTTCTACATTTGTAAGGCTCTTCTTTGAAAGCGAGAAACCTGGCAACTAGGATCCCACTATTCTCAATACATTTATACTTACTGGCTCAGTACCAGTGTATATACTTACACTTCTAGTTTGAATTGCCCAGAGTTCACCAATGATCTCCACCTGGTGGGTCTCAGACTTGTCACTTTCTGTTTGCCTACTTAGGCATTCTGGACTAAACCTGGGCCCTCATCACATTGATTCACTCATACTAGATATGTTCAGTGAACTGAAAGGTCAATTCTGATAAATAAGAAGTGGAAGGCACATTAGGTTAATTTTTTACGTAAAGAATTTTAAAGTTTTACAAAGGCTAAACTGTCAGCGTTTACCTTTGCCAATCGTTTTATTACTATAGGCTTATATCCATGTTGACTCTACCTCACCACCTAAATATCCTTAAGAATCTCAAATTCAATATATTTCAGTAAGATTTCATCAGTTTCCTCAAAATTTATTCCATTCTTGTTAATATAATCAACTTTCCAGTTTTCTTAAGATAAAGTATTACACTTAATCCTCCTTTCTCCTCTACAGTCAGATGATCGATTGCAAAACTCTGGTTTTAATTCCTAAATATCTGTATCTATCCAATACTTATATTGTTTCAGGCCAGGCATGGTGGCTCACGCCTGTTATCCCAGCACTTTGGGAGGCTGAGGCGGGTGAATCACGAGGTCAGGAGTTCGAGACTAGACTGGCCAACATAGTGAAACCCTGTCTCTACTAAAAATACAAAAAAAAAAAAAAAAAAATAGCCAGGCGTTGTGGCAGACGCCTGTAATCCCAGCTACTCAGGAGGCTGAGGCAGGAGAATCGCTTGAACCTGGGAGGTGGAGGTTGCAATGAGCCAAGATCGTGCCATTGCACTCCAGCTTGGGCAACAGAGTAAGACTCCGTCTCAAAAAAAAAAAAAAAAAAAAAAAGGGAGATCTGTCTACTTAAAGAGTTACTTAAATACAATTGATATTAATTTCTCTATCACATGAAATGCAGTACAGATATTCCAAAGCAAGTATAGCACCTTTATTATCATGAAGTGCTAAGTCTCTAAAGCATGGCTTGTCTTGTTGCTAGTTACTCCATAATGTAATATGTTTAGGGGAGTTTGTGTATATGGGTGTGTGTATGTGTGTGTGTGTTTTAATATATCCCGATTTTGGTTAACGAAGGATTCTGGGACAGTAAGTGAATAAATTTTTACCAGATCTTGAGAAATCTTATTCATTATTTTTCCCATTCTCATATTTATATTATTCTAGTATTTCAAATACAGTTAGGTTAAACCATTGGATATTGTCACTAGATACCTACAGTTTCTTTATTTTCTCTCTTTTTCAGATGGGTTGATTTCTTTCTCCTGTCTTCATGTTGACTAAATCTTCAGCCATGCCCAGTCTCCATCATCAGTATGCTTATAAGCAGTGATTTAAAAAGTTATTCAACTTTTAACATATAGAATTTCTATTAGGTTCTGTTTGATACTTCCTATATCTTTGCTGTAATTTTCTGTTTTTCCACTCTCTAAGACCAAATTTTGTATAATTTCCTTTGACACCTCTAAATTTGATTGAATGTTGCAACATTTACTATGCCTTGATGATGAATAAATTAATAATTTTTGACCCTATATGTAACAGCTACTTTAAAATATCTATTTTATCAATATCTGAGTCATTTGTTGGCTGAATTCTTTTGACAGTTTTTTCTTTAGCAATATGTTGTTTTCATGTTTATTCTCATGTTAAGCACTCTTCGTTTATCTACTGGATATTATGATGACATAGTATTGCAGGGCCCATTGAAAATAATATGCTAAGAATAGATAAGGCTCAAGGACAGTATCTCTAGCTAGTTGCACTTTCAATGAACTCCAGTAGTCAAGGACAGTATCTCTAGTTGAACTTTTAATGAACTCTAGTAGGCGCCAAGAAGGCAGACAAAATAAGAAAGAGCTTAGAGACAAGGAACTAAGCAGAAGGTTACATCTGGGTGCAGAAAGTTTGTTTTGCATTGTGTTATTTTGCTGACGTGGGGTTTATGGAGTATAAATAAAGTGAGGCGGAGGCTCTGGGCGCGGCCGCCATGTTCTCTGTTTGTCTTTGTCTCTTGTGTCTGTTCATTCTCCACCACCCCCGGCACGGGCCCCAAGATAGTACAGAGATTGTGGTTTCTATTATCTTTCTTCCGAAGAATGCTAATTTTATTGCAGTATGGACTTTGATTACTGGCTGATCTCCTAGACCTTTTGTAAGATCAATTTTAAGTTTTCTTATTGCAGCTTTGTGGAGAGCACAAAGTATTTCCCAATCCCCTCTTAGCAGGACTCAATTGCCCACTTCTGTTTCCCTTACAGATGTTGTCTGTACTTGGTTTTAGACTTTGTGTTAGTCTAAGGCAGTTGTCTCAACCAGAGGTGAGTTGGCAATGTTTGGAGACATTTCTGGCTGCCACAAATAGGGAAAGCTCTACTGGCACCTAGTGGGTAAGAGCCCACAACAAAGAATTACCTAGGCCAAAATACGAATAGTGCTAAGACTGAGAAACTTGCCCTAGGGTATGCCTAGTACTTTTAAATCAATGTGTCTCTGGTGTTTGAGGTAGCTTCCCAGGATATTACCTAATGTCACTAATCCCTTGCTAGTATAGCCACCAACGTTCCTCAGCATTGATTCACCTCTAGTATCTCTATTTTTCCTCTCAACACTGAAGCACCTATTCTCAGTATAGCCCAGGTGCTATTACTGTGCAAATGTTGAGTTTAGAATTTGGTCAAGGACTTATGAAAAGCTCATGCATAAATGTATAGTGATCCTATCTGCATAGCTCTTCCTGTCTCTTCTCCTGCTCTGCAGAGTCCAGCACTTCAGTTGTACCAAATTCTGATCTCTGACCCCAAACCTCAACAGATTGACAACCCGCTTGAATTTCAGCTTCTGGCATATAATCCAGATTTACCTGACGCTCTGAACTCAGGATTAACATTCAAAAAATCAATCAGCATTTTTTTATTACCACACAAATTTATGTTTATTTTTCCTTTTATTGCCAAGTTTTCAAATCAGTTTGGTATTTCTAGGTGCCATATGTTTCATATTATTCGGAAGCTAACAGATAATTTTCTGTTAACTCTCTGTTCTTCACTTTTAAGAAGTTCTGAACTGAAAAAGAATCTGGCTTATTCAAGAACCATTTTTAGTATGTGAGATGATTTATTCACACCTCAGGATAATTTGAGCCCCATTAAGATGGGAATATGATCCAAATGAATTGTCTCTGTTAATAACTCAAATATGCTGTTGGTTTATTTCCAACTATAACTGAATTGTAAGAAGTTAGCTAATAGGTGTCACTTCTCATTCATAAAACTGTCATCTCTCTTTTTAAACATCCTTGCAGAAATTTGTGCATTTGGATTAATGAGGATCCACTGAAAATTTCTACATTGTAATACTCAGTATAAACAAATTAAAGGCCATTATTCCAAAAATGTGTGGGCATTTAATAAATTGTGTTGATGGAGCTAAAAGTCAGAGTGCTTAGTTTCCAATCCTATACCTAAGAGCAGCTGTCGGACTTTGGGTACCCTTCTTAAGTATTAACCCCTTGCTAGTATGGCCACAAACATTACTTGTTGCCTTAGTTTCCTCTTCCATAAAATAGGGATAATAGTAGCATCTACATAAAAAGATAGTTGAAAATTAAATGAGTTAATTTAAGTCACTGTGTTCATTTCTCTTTCTTCACACAACACTAAATCAATGAAAATTAATGGCTATTATTTTTTAATTGCTCTTATTTGAGATTTTTTCAATTTTTTAATGTTTTATTTATATTGACATATAATAATTACACACACTTATGGAGTACAATGTGACATTTTGGTACATGTACATATGGCATAATGATCAAATTAGGGTAATTAGCATATCCATCATGTCAAACGATGATTATTTCTTGGTGGTAAGAACATTCAAGTCCTTTTTTTCTGGCAATTTTGAAGTATACATTATGGTTAACTATAGTCACCCTACTATGCAACAGAACACCAGCACTATTTCCTTGTAACTGTAACTTTGTATCTGGTCCCCAATCCCCTTTTACTGGAGACTTCTAAGTGTGGGATTTTTATTATCAAATTCAGGAGGCCACATCCTCATGGCTCTTTTGAGAAACCTCCCAATAGTATGGATCTCAATTTCTACTTCTGTGGTTAATACCAAATTAAATTTACCTTGAAAAGTAGAAAGAGTATTTAGCAAATCAAACAGTTCATACAGTAACCACTGCTATGATCATAGATGGCTGACTAGATACCCCTCAGACTTTCCTCCTACTATTTAATTTACACCTAAGACAAGACATAAGATATGCACTTTGTCATGACTCCCTATTATACTTATAGTGAGAAGCCTACAGAAAGTGTGGAGATAGGAGTGCAAGTAGGAGCTCAAACCCTACTTGCCTTTTTCAAAAGTTCTTAGATTTCAATTCTAGTAGTGCTGCCCAATAAACCCTACACCATTCTCTAAGAAACCTTCCCTTGTCCTTATCATTAGAGTAAATTAATACTTCTCTTAGTCTGTTTAGGCTACTATAACAAATTACCACAGAATAGAGTGTTAGTTCATTCACACACTGCGATAAAGAACTACCTGAAACTGTGTAATTGATAAAGAAAAGAGATTTGGCTCACAGTTCTACAGGCTGCACAGGAGGCACATGGCTGGAGAGGTTTCAAGAAACTTACAATTAAGTCGAAAGGGCAAAGGGAAAGCAAGTACCTCTTCACATGGTAAGACAGATAGCAAAGGAGAAAGTGCTACACACTTTTAATCAAGAAGATCTCATGGGAACTAATTTGCTGTCATAAGAACAGCAAGGGAGAAGTCTGCCCACAGAGTTCAATCACCTCCCACTAAGCTCCTCCTCAAACACGTGGGGATTACAATTCGACATGAGATATGAGTGGGGATAGAAAGTCAATCCATACCTTTCTGCCTTGGCCCCTCCCAAATCTCATGTCCTTCTCACATTTCAAAACAAAATTATGCCTTCCCAACAGTCCTCCAAAGTCTTAAGTCATTTCAGCATTAACTCAAAAGTCCAAGTCCAAAGTCTCATCTGAGAAAACACAAGTCCCTTTACCTATGAGCCTGTAAAATAGAAAAATAATTTAATTACTTTGAAGATACAGTGGGGGTACAGGCATTGGCTCCGGTTCCACAAGGGAAAAAATCAGCCAAACAAAGGGGCTACAGGCCCCATGAAAGTCCGAAACCCAGCAGTGAAGTCACTACACCTTAAAGCTTCAAAATAATCTCTGACTTCATGTCTTACCTACAGACCACATTGACACAAGGGGTGAGCTTCCAAGGTCTTGGACAGCTCTGCTTTTGTGGCTCTGCAGGGTACAGCCCCCCATGGGTGCTTTCACAAGCTGGTGCTGAGTGCCTGCAGCTTTTCCAGGCACATGGTGCAAGTTGTTGGCGCATCTAACATTCTGGGTCTGGAGGATGGTGGCCCCCTTCTTACAGCTCCACTAAACAGTGCCTCAGTGGGGACTCTGTGTGGGAGGTCCAATTCCTTATTTCCTCTCTGCACTACCCCAGTAGAGGTTCTCCATGAAGGCTCTGCCCCTGTAGCAGACTTCTGCCTGGACATCCAGGTGTTTCTATACATCCTCTGAAATTTAGGTACTCTGTTCACCCACAGCTTAACACTATGTGAAAGTTGCCAAGGTTTGGGGCTTGCACCCTCTGAAGCAACAGCTCAAGCTATACCTTGGCCCTTTAGCCCTGGCTGTTGCTAGGGTGGCTGGGACACAGGGTACCATATCCTAAGGCTGCACAGAGCAATGGGGCCCGGGCCTGACCCACAAAACCATTATTTTTTCCTAGGACTCTAGGCCTGTGATGTGAGGGGCAACCACAATGGTCTCTGAAATGCTCTAGAGGAATTTTCCCCATTGTCTTGGCTATTCATATTCAGCTCTTTACTTATGCAAATATCTGTAGCCCACTTGAATCCCTCCCCAGAAAATGGGGTTTTCTTTTCTACCATATGGTCATTCTGCAAATTTTCCAAACTATTATGTTGATTCCCTTTTAAATATAAGTTTCAGTTTCAGGTCTTTTCCTTGTTTATGCAAATGAGCATAGGCTTTTAGAAGCAGCCAGGCAACATCTTGGTGAACACTTTGTTACTTAGAAGTTTCTTCTGCCAGATATCCTAAATCACCTTTCTCAAGTTCAAAGTTCAACAGATCCCTAGAGCAGGGGCAGAGTGCTGCCAGTCTCTTTGCTAAAGCATAACAAGAATGACCTTTACTCCACTTCTCAGTAAGTTTCTTATCTCCATCTGAGACTCCCTCAGCCTGGACTTCATTGTCCATATTACTCTCAGTCTTTTGGTAACAACCATTCAGCCAGTCCCTAGGAAGTTTTAAACTTTCCGTCATATTCCTGTCTTCTTCTGAGCCCTACAAACTGCTCCAACCTCCGCCCATTACCAGTTCCAAAATCACTTCCACATTTCCAGTTGTCTTTATAGCAATGCCCTACTTCTCTGTTACCAATTTTCTGTGTTACTCTGTTCTCACATTGCTATAAAGAACTACCTGAAACGGGGTAATTTATAAAGAAAAGATGTTTAGTTGGCTCACAGTTCTTCAGGCTGTACAGGAAGCATAACTGTGGAGGCTTCAGGAAACTTATAATCATGGTAGAAAGGTGAAGGAGAAGCAAGCATGTCTTCACATAGCCACAGGAGAAAGAGAGTGATGGGGGAAGCACAGTACACTTTTAAACCACCAGATCTCATGAGAACTCATTCACTATCATGGCTATCATCAGGAGAGCAAAGGAGAAGCCCAACCCCATTATTCAGTCACCTCCCACAAGGGCCCTTCTCCAACATGTGGGGATTATAATTTGACATTAGATTTGCGTGGAAACATAGAGCCAACCATGTCAACCAGTTAGCTTATGAATAACAGAGATTTATTCCTTACAAGTTGTGGATGCTAGGAGATTCAAGATCAAAGTGGCAACACATTTCATGTCTGTTGAGGGCCAGCTCCCTGGTTCATAGATGGCCATCTTCTCACTGTATCTCGCATGATGGCAGGAGGTGAGGAAACTCTCTAAGGCCTATTTTATAAGAACATTAATCTCATTCATGAGTGCACTGCTCTCATGACCTAATCACCTCACAAAGGCCCCACCTCCAAATACCATAATATTGGGGATTAAGTTTCAACATATAATTTTAGGGAGACAAAAATCATTCAGTGTATATCACTACTAATTTGAAATTTAAAGAACTTTATATTTTCTTTGGGGTCATATTTTACCCCTGCCAGGAACTCTAGCTACTTATATAATTATTTCCTCCCACTCTTATTTATTCATCTTCTTGGGGTATAATATGTCTCTTATTTATCTCTCTTTGTTTTCCTATAGTGAGCAAAAATCTACTCATAAGTAATAATACACATTTATTAAAGTAAATATACTAAAGTTATAAACATTTTATAACATGCAAGAACTGTGCTATTTGCACTTAATTACAAAACTGTATTTCAATTTCTGATTTTCATAGCCAAATATGGCACCTCACTTGTAAATAATAGGATAGGCTGAGTACCTAAGGAAGAGGGTCTTACCAGGACAGGTGGGGGATGATGAGTAGGAGAGAATTGTCATTAACTCAAACGTTATGCCCTTTCAGAACAACGAGACTCTACTTCCTGGTTGAGTGGAAAAACAAGTGTGCATTTGATTATGGGAAATACCAACAGTCAGTCTGGGCTACTATACCAGAATACTATAGACATGCTGGCTTAAATAACAAACATGTATTTCTCACAGACTGGAGTCTAGAAAGCCAAAGTTAAAGATACTGGCTCTTTCAAACATGGACCCTCTTCTAGATTTGCAGAATCTGTGTTCTCTCTGAGAGAAGAATCTCTGGTATTTCCTCCCCTTTCTTATAAGGGCACTAATTCCATCATGGGGCCTTCAGTCTCAGGACTCCATCTAAACCTAATTCCCTACCAAAGGCTCTACCTCCTAATGCAATCATGTTGGGGATTAGGTCTTCAACCAATGAATTTGAAGGGAACACAGACATTCAGTACATCATAACTCTTTTCAACATCTTTTGATGTTTGCAATATAGTAGATAAGAACACAAATAAGTCAAAACCCATCACAATTTAAATATAAATAAAATGTTTTGGTCGGTAATGATGAAAAACTTACATCTATCTAGAACCACTAAATCTCCTAAAATGATATAAGTTTCTATTGAAATATGATAGGCATCATTATGTCAGTCTTACAGAAGTTTATTTTTTGTAAATGAGTTTATGCCTCAACATGTGTTTTTTCTCTGGGCTATCTTAGTATATCACATTATATTAATAATACTTAGATATAATGCAGAAAAAATAAGTTAATACAGACATCTTGTTCATAGATATAGCTTACTTCTTATTTCAAAATTTTACTAGGGCCTGGGTGAAGTGGCTGACGCCTATAATCCCAACACTTTCAGAAGGTGATGCCTGGGAAACATGGTGAAACCCCGCCTC
>NW_016823861.1:116175-153277 GCF_001698545.2 Rhinopithecus bieti | reverse complement strand
AAAAAAAAAAAAAAAAAAAAAAAAGGACTAGGTTTCTAATAAATTCACTCTCCAACATGTTCATCACAACCACTTTCAGTTACATTAGAAATATTTGATCACATATTCATTGCTCTTTTACTTTTGTATCTCCATAAATTTATAGTTCATTTCAGGAGGCTGCTATGTGTGCTTGCTTCAACTCATTGGTGTTGAGACAATTTTCCTGACTCACTGAGATTATGGTCCATATGTAGCAAAAGACGTAATTCACAACGACTGCTTATTCTGATTAGCTCCTGTGATGAAAGTTCTAGAACCACTCAATATGAAAATGTAAATATAAACCAAAATATTGCATACAATTTCTGGTGATTTACTTGCCCCATGAAATCCATGAATTCTCCAAGCCATTTCTAAGCAAAGCAAAGCAAACAAGCAACAGGGTATGATCTATAATGAACAGAAACTGAGAGGTTTAGCATTTGGCTAAATTTATGCAATCACTTGAGAGATGATAAACAGAAGAACCTTGGCATTTCTACTAATGATTAAAGACATACTTAGAAAAAAAGCCTCAAACCAGAAAACCCAACCTAATAAGGCAGCTAATGCTGGGTGTCGGTCTTCCTCTACTACTACATAAGAGAGTACTTCAAAAGATAAAGGCATAGTCACTAAAGCAAAATACAAACCCAGTTAACATACCCTTGAGATGGAGTATTTTTGCATGCACCTTCCTCAAAATATCTCTGCTGTCGTCACCCTAATACTTTCTTCATCAAAATAGCATTACACATAGCTTTTTTTTTTTTTTTTTTTTTTTTTGAGACAGAGTTTTGCTCTTGTTGCCCAAGCTGGAGTGCAATGGCATGATCTCGGCTCACCGCAACCTCCACCTCCCAGGTTCAAGCAATTCTCCTGCCTCAACCTCCCGAGTAGCTGGGATTACAGGCATGCGCCAGCACGCCCAGCTAATTTTGTATTTTTAGTAGATACGGGATTTCTCCATGTTGGTCAGGCTGGTCTCCAACTCCCGACCTCAGGTGATCTGCCCACCTCAGCCTCCCAAGGTGCTGGGATTACAAACGTGAGCCACTGTGCCCAGCCTGAGCCACTGTGCCCTGGTCTTTAGAATTCTTTTTTTTTTTTTTTTTAATTTTTGAGACAGAGTCTCACTCTGTTGCTCAGGCTGGAGTCCAGTGGCACAATCTCAGCTCACTTCAACCTCTGCCTCCCGGGTTCAAGTGATTCTCCTGCCTCAGCCTCCCGAGTAATCCTGAGCTAGGATTACAGGTAAATGCTACCATGCCTGGCTAATTTTTGTACTTTTAGTAGAAACAGGGTTTCACCATGTTAGCGAGGCTGATCTCAAACTCCTGACTGCAGATGATCCGCCCACCTCAGCCTCCCAAAGTGCTGGGATTACAGGGGTGAGACACCACACACAGCCTAAAATTCTTATTATGCTGAAGCACATTATATCTCAATACTAGGGTTGACATATTGGTAATATCTGTCATTTTATGTTAATCAGGATAGGCTTATCTATGATGTAGAAAGAAATTAAACCCCAATCTCAGTGGCTTAACTAAATAAGAATTCATTTAATGCTTATCTTATGGATCCACTGAATATCAGTGGGAGGAAGGAGTGGTACTTTGCTCCACACAGCCACTTAGTAAACAAGACTGACAGAGATGCTACCTGTGTTGTAGCTATGTCATCATGAATATATAGTCAAGAATGAAGAGGAAAGAAAATAAAAGAAAAAGTGAAGTATCTTGTGGTATATTTTAAGAGACAGGCTTGGGTATTACTCCTGCTCAAATCCCATTGGCCAGAGCCAAGTCACTTGGCTCCAAAATAAAATGCAAAGAGGACTAGGAAATATCATATGTCAAGGAAGAGGTAATTGAAAGAGTTAGGTGAGCACCAATTGTTATCTCTAAAAAGATACCTATGTTCAATGCTAAATTTTAGAATGTATATATTTTTAAATGATTTCTGATATCTACTTTTGGGTGGCTGACATTTATGCTTCCTACAAGCATGTTCCTACTTGTGTTATCTGTGATATGAAAGTGCTGTTGACCCTGTGCTAAAATTGACTAACAATAAAATTTGAAGAGGATTGTATAATGATGTTAAAAAATCAGAAAATATTTTCAATGACTGGCCACAATATTTTTATTCAAAAATTAAGCTTGTATTTGAAGTGTGAATATTGCCCAAATCCTATTGACCAGAACCCAGTTAGTTGGTCTCAGCGTAAATACAAGGAATGCTGGGAAATGTCTTTCTCTGCTCAAATGAGAACCCTTAAGGGAATGCAAAGAATTTATTAAGAAAAAGAGGTAGCTTTTGGCACAGATAAGTGAGGCAATCAGCACAAAAGTGGCTCATCACACTTACTAACAAATGTTCTGTTACAGATCTATATAATTCATAATGTTTTAAAGTCCTGTTACTTTCAGTAAGAGAAGTGATACATAAATTATGCTTCTCTTGGAACATACCTTTAATTATTTTTAACAGCACTTGTTAGCAAAGTAGTCATTGATTGGATTGATTGATCTAGTTGTAGTATCCAAGGAAGCAAAACCTTTAGAAGAATCAACAGCAGTATGAATAGCACTCTTTCTCAAGCAGATTAATAATCTCTTTTCCTACAGAGTAATCTTGGAAAAGGCTGAAAAATATTTACTTTCCAAAATAATTTTTGTCTAAAATTATTCTCTTACCAAGTTTGAAATAAACCTAGTTTTTCACTAACACTAAAACACATGGTCCACAATGAAAAAATATCAGCCACTTAGACATGCAAACTTGCTTTCTAATTAGTGCACTTAGCAAAATAGAAATTGAGAATATTAACATAGTGATAAGTCATCAACTTTCCAAAGATAAAAAAAGAGGAAGAACTAGGTCCTATAAATGGTTTTGTTTTGAGTTCCCTCTATGATACACTTAGACAACATGGCAGTAAGACACCAGAGGAAAGAAGTGACAATATTTATAGTTCTTCCAAAAAACTAATTGTGCTTAACCATCTGTTTTACTGACCTGAAAATGCTTTGTGGAGTTAGGATAAGTAGAATCTAAATACAACTCATTACAATAAATGTTTTAGAAATCACTGATCTGTAAAAAAATGGAGCCTCCAAGCAGAGATAAGAGCCTTGGTAACTGAGTTTCTATCACCCTGAAACTTCCAGGAACATTAGTGTTCCTCAAACACTTTCTGTACTCTTGAAAAGAAAAGAGGTATACAGTGATATGTTTTCTTGTCTTTAGTAAAATAACTACCTGGTGACTCTACACTTTTGTTAGTTTTTCTTTTCCTCTGGAAAGCAAATGAAAATATTTGCCAATTTACATAATGAGACACATAGTCACAATTTTTCCTAAATGAAGGATATTTATTCTACTAGGAACATATAGATTAAATAAAATAAAAACTAACAAATGAAAGCCTTCATATTTCAACTGCATAAAATCACGCAGCCTGATTTTCTCACCTTTGCTAAAACCAGGGTCCTAAGTGGAGGAATTCTTGTGGAATTTAAAAACTTCTTCTGAAATTACCTGGAGGCCATTATCATAAAAGAGAATATGTTACATTTTTTTCTCCACATTTATACTTTCTTTCTTTCTTTCTTTCTTTCTTTTCTTCTTTTGAGACAGAGTCTCGCTCTGTCTCCCAGGCTGGAGTGCAGTGGCCTGATCTCGGCTCACTGCAAGCTCTGCCTCCGGGTTCATGCCTTTCTCCTGCCTCAACCTCCCGAGTAGCTGGGACTACAGGCGCCTGCCATCACGCCTGGCTAATTTTTTGTATTTTTTGTAGAGACGGGGTTTCACCGTGTTAGCCAGGATGGTCTCCATCTCCTGACCTCGTGATCCGCCCACCTCGGTCTCCCAAAGTGCGCGGATTACAGGCGTGAGCCACCGCGCCCGGCCCACATTTATATTTTCTTAAAGGTGCCAACTGGAATTTTTGAATAGCATAAATTGCTTCATTTTGAAAAGTTTATCCTACACTATTATACTTCTGGGATAACATCTAGATAAAGCAAAATAAGCCTATCTATTCTAAGAGTGGAAGAAAATAGCTAGTTCCCAAAGCAGCCTAGTGAAATTATCCTGATAAAATAAAACTTTTTTCTCTTTTTTCTTTTGATAAGTATAACCACACTAGCTCTGATTACCTTCTTCTAGTACTTATGAAACGTTTTTCTGCCTCATCTGGAGGTATGTTCTTTGAGGAACCTTCAGTATAATAGTCCACCAGTCTGTATCATACATTTCATCTACCCATTACATAAATTAACTATTAGCAAAATTGGTATCTTAGGCTTATGCTGAAGATTTGAAGTTTTGCACAAATACCACCAATATAATCTCCTTTGGCCTAGGAAGGCACCAGTAGCTAGCTACCCTTCTTTTCCTTCAGGACTATGTCAGGATTAAAACCATGATTTAGCATCATATGTGCCTCAGGGAAGAGTGATATGTCTCCTGCTACAGTTGTGGGTGTGTAAATTCTCTCATGCAACATGTATTCTCTTAATTATCTTGAGAAATGTTGGATCATGATATGGTTTGGCTGTGTCCCCACATCTTGAATTATACTCCCATAATTCCCACATTTCATGGGAGGAACCTGGTGCGAGGTAATTAAATCATGGACGCAGTCTTTCCCATACTGTTCTTGTAATAGTGAATAAGTCTCATGAGATCTGATGGTTTTCAAAATGAGGGTTTCCCTGCAGAAGCTGTCTTTTCCTGCTGCCATCCATATAAAACATGACTTGCTCCTCCTTGCCTTCCGCCATGATTGTGAGGTTTCCACAGCCACATAGAACTGTAAGTCCATTAAAACTCTTTCTTTTGTAAATAGCCCAGTCTCATATATGTATTTATCAGCAGCATGAAAACAGACTAAAACAGACCATGACAACTGTTGACCAAGTGGCTCAAATGTACTAAATCACTTTTTTTTTGAGTCTAAACTTATTTTTACCGCATTCTATGCAATTGCAATGACAGGACTCTACTATAGATCCAAACTCAGTTTTGCCCTTAAAAAAGTCTGCAGAGAATGGAAAAAAATCATAATTTTACTTTTATAATGAAGAAATTCACATTCAGAATGCTGTTTAGCTCATCTATAGACACTGAGATTCTTGATAAAAGTAAAACTTTCCCAATCAAATCCAAGAATAGGAGGTGATAAATCTCTCCTCCCCATCCCCGCCAAAATCACAAGTTTAGCAAGGAAGTAACCAAGACTGTTCTTGTATTTTTTAGCCTTCACCCTACCTTAGATTTTATATGGAAAAACATAGAAAAAATGTTAATAAGAGCATTGTTTGCTACATAATGAGTCCATGCATTTCTCTTGTCTTCCCAGGAAATATGTGGGTATATAGTGGGGGGAAAGAGTATCTTCCTGTCACCACAGGGAGACTAACTTGAATAAGGGATGTGCCTTTAAGAAGGGAGACTAACATCTATCCCCTGGCTAGATAATTGTAGAGATACAAAATTCATCAGCAGGCCAACTTCATGTCCAAAGAAGCTGAGAAAAAAATAAAAATCTCATGGAGTGTTCAGCACTTGGAGAGCTCGTAACAACAAGGATGCATACAATTTCAGATAGAGCGTAATAAAAAACACAGATGGTAGGAAGTCTCTAGGTGTTTGGAACAACCTTACCTGGAAAGACTGTGTGGTACATTGATGTGATTCTGGCATTAAAAAACTAAGAACCTCTGGGGTTTTGCTGGGAAGTTGTAGTGGTCAGTCCGCATTATGGAATTCTATAATTTAAAATTACTTTGCACTGAATTAAATCAGCAAATTTAAATCACGGTAATATATAGGGAAAACTCCAGTAACCTATCCCAGTGTTTCCTAATGACCAAACATAAAGAAATACTGATTGGAATTGCTTCCTTTTCCTTTAGCTATTTTAACTGTATGTAGGCTGCTAGTCTATAAAGTGCTTTAGGGCAAAGTCTATGTCCAAATGTGTTTATACTTTACAATGCTTAATACAGTGTTACTAATTCTGTAGATTCTCGGTTAACACTTATTGAGATGATCTTCCATTATGCATTATAGAAAGGTTTGCCTACATTAGATATTTTTGTAGTTATACACAATTTAAAAGGAAAGAGACTGATTGTATCTACCCTGCATAATGCATTGTTTGTGTGTGATTATGTGTATCTGCATGATTGTGTGCACACATCTGTATGTGTGTGCTAGCATTTCGTAATCCATCAATCCTGAAGAGTACTAGTTTCTCTACATCCAGATCTATAGATCCATATGGGATATTACAATTCTTTTTTTTAAGAAGCTTTAATAATTGAATACAAGCCTTAATGTTTTTAATATGTAAATGGAGTGCAATGCCTTTATCCATGGAATTACAGTTGTGATGGGATAAAATGAGCTACTACCTGTATATGCAAAATGCCTGACACAGATTGTGTCAATTAGGAAAAGGAGAGAGAGGGACAACTTCAATGCACTGTAGTGAAAGGTCAGAGATAAGTAGAGCACAGTTTTAGTTTTATGCTGACTTGGTAATCAGAAGTAGGAGATAAATTCATAAAACATAGTTGATTCTCATCATTCTCAGTAGTTGTGCTCTATACAGTCACTGTGAACACTGACCCAGTGAATACCAAAACACTTTACTTGGGGAAAACATAGAATTAGTTCCCTAAAAGCTGATAGTCACAATATTTTTGTCAACCAATTAATGGATAACCTTGCTTGATGTTTGTATTTTTAATATATTTTATTTAACATACATTGTTCATTCATTAACACTGACCTCACAACCAATAGTGCTATATAACTCATGCCTACACAAATGGATTTTCTTTGTAAGGCACATTGCAGCCTTCTTGCACTTAGCAATATCAGATAACAGTTAAGCACTATAGTTGGGGAACATTTTAAAGAGCAAAATCACCAAAATCACAAAAATATGAAAAACAAACCATGAAAAGAATACGTTTACAGTGTGAGAGTTAAAATAAGAACCAGACATTTGCCTTATTCATCAACAACTGAGAATGTGCCTGCCAGGAAACTCAAACTTTTCTCCACTCCTCACACATCCATGAACTGCAAAAATGTCATATGTACTGATTTTGGAATTCCAAATAAATGTAGTTAGTAAGTACATTTGCACATATAGAATCTACAAATAATGAGAATTGGCTATATTTTCAAAACTGCAAATTCTTTTGTTGGTAGATAAATCGAGAATAAGGGCCTCCCTACATTTTATGTAATGCTAGAATGTTCAGTGTCTTATGAAAAGACACACTGAAATGTATCTTCATTAAAATGAAAGTAATTCTCTAATTTTAGGAAGCAATAATGTCATATATTTCAAAAATTTAGACTTTAATTACAGTTGAGTGTGTGTGTGTGTAAGTCTGAGACAGGATCTTGCTCTGTCCCCACGCTGAAGTGCAATGGCATCATCATTGTAACCTTACAGTCCTAGGGTCAAGTGATCCTCCCACCTTAGTGTCCTACAGGCATACACTACCTTGTCTGTCTAGCTTTTACAAAAATTATAGAGATGGGAGTCTTGTTACGTTGCCCAGGCTGGTCTCAAACTCTTGGCCTAAAGAGTTTCTCCCACCTCGGCATCCCACAGTACTAGGATTGTAGGCATGACCCACTGTGCCTGGCCTCAAATTACAGTTTGATATAACCAAGCCACAGTTTCCTAGATGATAGTGTGTTAATCTTTAAAATGCAGAAGAAAGCTTGTCTGAACCTGGAAATGTAACTCTGTAGACCACAAGAAGATATGGAATAAGACATTTACTAACACAATCTATTACTGTTTTTTTCTTCAAAATAAGTATAAAATACTTTTGATGTCTATGACTTATTTAATTATAAGGACATTAAACCTCAAAATGAAAATTCAAAGGTCTTACTATTTGACCACCTTGCCTCCTCATGCTTCCCATTCAAAAGGGCTCATTAAGCCTGCAAAGGCCTCCAAGGGTTGTTCCTGGGTTTTACTTGTCACTTATTTATTTTTAATAAAACATGACAATTGAATTGATTTTACAGATTACTTGAATTTGAACTTTCTCCTACTACCACAGTCAAAACTATGTAAATGATGTTTATATTTAGCACATTGACTTACCAATAGCTGTACTTACAATATATTCTATGGAAAATCATAAGAAAAGTAAAGTCGTTATCTGCTCTCTATTACTTTCAGTGAACATTTATTTGACTATACATGCAATACCAAAAGTCATTCCAACACAGTTATCCACAGTAAAGTTCATTGCTGACCATTCAAAAACACAGCTGAACCCACAACTAGACAATTAGTCTAATGACCCTACCACCTGTTCAACTGTTAGTGGAAGTCAATGATCCTTAATAAGCAGAGAAAAATTCATTCATGGGGAATTTATGCTGCTATGCGACTTCTATCACATCCTTCATGAGGATGAACCAACTAAGCTTTGCAATTCAATTTGACCAAATATTTATTGCATGTCTATTGTTTGCCATACATTGTGATAGACACTAAAAAGCATTCAAAGCTGAGTAGGCTATGTTTCTTCAGGAAACTCATTTTCCAGTTATGGAGATCAGAAACATACATAAAACACGAAAAAGCTGGACAACTTAAGATAATTACTGTAAAAGAAGTACATACAAATTACTGCAGGGTTTCAGAGAGGAAGGAATATGCCATTCTAGGAAGCATAAAATGTTTCTTGGGGCAAAGGTATGTGCACTGAACCTTGTGTAGTTGGAATAATCTCTTTAGCTGGGAAGGCAAGATAAGCAGAGTTTAGCTGGAAGTGAAGGTTTCAGCTTGTGTATTAGAGGTATGTAACAAGAGGATGCTTTGGAAAGGCCTGCAACCTAAAGAGGTGTTTTATGGGAGACAGGGCTGTGAGAGTGTGTATGTGTGTGCGCGCGCACGCGTGCGCGTGTGCATGAGGTAACAAGATTTATTAAAAATTTTATTATGCCAGAATGAAAAATTCAAACTTCAGTCATAAGAATAAAGGAAACTTTTTGAATAGGGGAATGATATAATGAATGGGAGCGGTGTCTTTAAAGTATTCAGCATGGAGCAGGTACAATCAAGTTTAAAAGAGAAAGATGGGAGTGAGGAGATTAGTTTTAGTGCCTTAGTGGATAGTATGTGCTTTATATGTATTTTCCCATTATATGTCCTTAATAATCCTTTAAAAAGTTGCAACAATTATTTCTATTTTATAAAGTCTTAAAGAATTCAAATGAATTGCTCAAAGTAACAGCTACTTAATTATGAGTGAAAATATAAAATATTACATAGCAATGTTATTATCAGCTAAAATATAAATTATGTAGTCTGTTTGGCTACAGAACATGGAAAGCAAAGGGTTGAATGACTGAATACGAAAATATTTTGTAAATGGTTATAATGGCTTAATAAGGTCACTACCTGCCCCCCAAAATTTGTAATTAATTCACCTTGAAAATTATTTCTCCTGTACTTTTCTGATGTATGGAACTTTAGGAGAGATGGCCAACAAAATAAGCGCCTTTACGGGATCTCAGCATTTTTTATAGATAAAGTTAAATATTTTATAATTCTTTGCTTTTTTTTTTTTTTTTTTTTTTTTTTTTTTTTTTTTTTTTTTTTTAAAACAGTCTCACTCTGTCACCGGGCTGGAGTGCAGTAGCATGATCTCGGCTCACTGCAGTCTCTGCCTCCTGAGTTCAAGGGATTCTCCTGCCTCAGCCTCCCAAGTAGCTGGGACTACAGGCACGCACCACCATGTCCAGCTAATGTTTGTATTTTTGGTAGACAGAGTTTCACCATGTTGGCCAGGATGGTCTCAATCTCTTGACCTTGTGATCCACCTGCCTCGGCCTCCCAAAGTGCTGAGATGTGTGCCTGTGAGACACTGTGCCTGGCCTGCAAAAATTATTTTTGTCTTTACTTTTACATATAGTGATTTCTAAGAAGTACTTGCATTTGACATCCTTTGATTTTCTAGGCAGTGAGTGTACTAGAGAGACACTCCAAGGTAGAATTCAGATCCCTGAACTGGGCTTCACTTCAGCATAATCAATAAGTCTTGGACATGTGGTCCAAACAAAACTAGAATAATCACTCACATAGTAAAGAAAAAAAAAAAAACTGTAAAAAGTTTCAAATGTTAAACACGCAATGAACATTTAAAGATAGAACTAATACTTCATTGAAGATCTCCATTCATTTCCCTAATGCTGCACTTTGAGGCATGGTATAGCCTAAAAAGAATCAGATGCCTAAGATAGAGTTTAAATGTATGTGTGTATGTGTGTGTGTGTGTGTGTATGACTTTTGGAAGTCCCTCACTCTGTGTGTATCACCTATGGAATGGGGAATAATAAAAGTACTGTATTAGTCCCTTCTCACATTGCTCTAAAGAAATACCTGAAACTGGGTAATTTATAAAGAAAAGACATTTAATTGCCTTACAGTTCTGCATGGTGTACAAGAAACAGTGGCTATTGCTTCTAGGGAGGTCTCAGGAAACTTACAATTATGGCAGAAGGTGAAGGGAAGTCAGAGCAAGAGAATGAGAGAGAATGGAGAGGTGCTACACATTTTAAACAAGCAGATCTCACAGTAACTCACTATGACAAGAACAGCACTGAGGGGATAGTGCTGAACCATTCATAAGAAATCCACCCATGTGATCCAATCACCTCACACCAGTCCTCACTTCCAACATTGGGGATTACAATTCGACATAAGATTTGGGTGGGGACCCATAGCCAAACTGTATTGTGCATCCTCTGAAATCTAGGTGGAAGTTGTTAAGCCTCCTTTTCTCTTGCATTCTGGGTCAAGATCCAAACCATATCAAGTACTAACCTCAAACCATATTAAATGAGTGAATAAAACTAATTAATACAATGACCGGCACACAGTAAGTTCTGTACAAATAGTTACAATTTTTTTTATAGGTTTTAAGCCATCTGGATTCTCCAGAGCTTTAAAAATTAAGTAATAATCATGGTAATCACAAATACTTGTGTCCCAAGTTAGAAAGGTGGGGTGGAGCACTGTTTGAAGTTGTTGCACAGGTTTCAATTTTCAGTTGGTTGCATGAGAGCTAGTACCTGAGAACAGGTTTATCTAGAAATTAATTCCCCCCCAAAGGAGCCCACATCAGGTATATGAGCTAGATTTTTTGGATTCTCATAAACACTAAATCAGCTGTTCTTTACAGAAACAGGAACTTGGACCAGGTGATGCAAACAAACTCAGAGAGAATCTCTGGGAAGTTGACTACTGAAGACTCTTAGTATTCTTCAAGGAAATTATGAAAGAAAAAAAAATCTAGTACTCAAAAAACTAATCCTCAGGAGATAACAACAACAGCAACAAATATGTTCCCATTAGTATAGTCCTTCCTCTTAGTCATTCTTATTGCCATTGTTTTGTATTGTTGTTGCTGTTCAGCAATTTAGAATTGCAATTTCATTTAAAATGTGCTTTTGGGGAAAAAACTGAAAATTACTATAAAAGATATATTATATCCAGTTTAGGGCCTCTATGACCTAAAGGAAAATATGCAGCAGTTGATAAAATTTCTTTGCATTTTACTGCAGAAAAAAAATATTCTCTAAATCGTCCTCAAATGTATAAGGCCAAATGATCTTAACTGTAACTGTCTAACAAAGCTGTTGAAGTGCAGAGATAGCAGATACTGAAGCATTCATGTTCTCAATGAAATGTTCCTTACTCTTTCAGAATTTTAGCAAAATCTGGAAAACGAAGAGCCTCCTTATGTGGGTGATAAATGTTTATACTACCACTTTCTTTTAAAATTATCCAAGATTTTTTGGAACCAATCTTTAACATCTAAAATAAGGATTATTTTAAAATTTTAAAATCTTATATTACTCATAAGTTAAGCAAAATATACAGTAATTCTATGAAAATTTTACCAGGACACATCAGTTGAAGGAGTGTCCTGTCAAAAGTGATATAATCATTGCCACAGAATATAATTATATAATTAAAAGTGGATACTATGAAAATTAGCCGGGCGAGGTGGTGGGCGCCTGTAGTCCCAGCTACTCGGGAGACTGAGGCAGGAGAATGGCGTGAACCTGGGAGGCGGAGGTTGTAGTGAGCTGAGATTGTGCCACTGCACTCCAGCCTGGGTGACAGAGTGAGACTCCATCTCATACATACATACATACATACATACATAAATAAATGTGGATACTATGGTAGGTAGGATATAATAATGTAAAGAACTTTCTAATAGTTGGAGTTTTCTCATAATTAGATAAAAGGCTAGCTAATTTTACTTAACACTTCTATGTATCAGATTTGTCTTAAATGTTTCATGATTATCTTGCTTCCTGACAACAAAAACCTATAGGGAAAGGACTATGTTACCCTCCTTTTACAGAAAAAAAGATTGAGATGCAGAAAGTTTAATTACTTTGTTCAAACATTACATGGTTGTAATAGCCAATATTTCCACTCAGGTTGGTTCCAAGGATATTGAACAGCTACACGATTTTGCCTCTGAGAGCTTAGACTAGATGAATTTGTCATAAAGGTGTCTTGTGTGTGTGTGTGTGAGAGACAGGGTCTCCCTCTGTTGCCCAGCCTGGAGGGCATTAGCATGATCTCAGTTCACTGCAGCCTCGACCTTCTGGGTTCCAGCAATTCCCCACCTCAGTCTCCCAAGTAACTAGGACTACAGGCGCCCATCACCACACCCAGCTAATTTTTGTTTTTTTTGTATAGATGGGGTTTTGCCATGTTGCCCTGGCTGGTCTCGAACTCTTGAGCTTAATCAACCCACCTGGCCACAGCTTCCCAAAGTGCTTGGATTACAGGCGTGTGCTGTTTATAAAGGAATCTTTTAATACAAATTCCTGAAAAGACAACCAGCAAAGAAAAGAGACTATTCTAAGACTATTCTGGAAGGTCAGTGTGCAGAAAGGATGGACAGAGGAAGACATCTTAGGGCGAGAATGAGCGTTACTAAAGCTATGCTATGATACAGGAGTGAGGAAATACTAAATACTACTACTTTACATGCCAGTGAGAAGTTTTGATAGCATCTGTTACTTCAGAACAACCCCGTGGACTAGGGAATTGTTTTCCCCACTTTACAGATAAACTAAACTTTCTAAGAGATGTAGTAATTGTTCAAGGCTACACAGCTCGTAAAAGATGAAGCTAAGGTTCAAAGCCAAGTCTATCTGATTATAGAGCCCGAGTAACACCAAGCTATATGGATTGAATTATTTTATATGCATAAATTGTTCTGAGCTTCACAAACATCCTTATGAGGTTGTGAAAGGAAAGTATGTTAGGCTCCCAAAATCAGTAAGGAAAATTCAAGCTGGAAACTGCTTAGGCCAAACCTGCCTCCCATTCTATTCAAAATAGATGCATATCTGATTTGCCTCCTTTGGAAAGGCTACTCAGAAACTCAAAGGAATGTAACCATTTGTAGATCACCTATCTGTGACCTGGAAGCTCCCTCCCTGCTTCCAGTCTTCCTGCCTTTGCTTCAAGTTGTCTCACCTTTCCAGACCAAACCAATGTACTTCTTACATATATTGACAGATGTCTCCTGTCTCTCTAAATATACAAAACCAAGCTGTGCCCTGACCATCTTGGGTACATGTCATCAGGAATTCCTGAGGCTGTGTCACAGGTGCGTCCTCAACCTTGGTGAAATAAACTTTCTAAATTTATTGGGACCTGTCTCAGGTTTTCTAGGTTCACAAGATACCTCGCTATGTGCAAAGATGAAGAGACACCTGGGTGTCATACAGTTGGGATTCAAACCCAGGCTTGTTTACGATGATGGGTCAAGTTATATAAAACATGCAATTGAAGTAAACTAACTTCAAAGCAAATTGATCCCAGATAGTATGTATCCTTCATGCTTCATGAAACAACAGTCTCAGTTCAAAGACCAAAAATTCCTTTAGGGTGCTTTTAATAATGAAAAAGTTGTTTATTTCCCTCTAAGACCATTTTATATTTATCTTCTAGAAACACCCAGTTACTGCTTATTGTTGAGTTCACTGAGGGTAGCATTTCTGAAATGAGGACATTAATCAGTACTTCATGTTTTCTTTTGTTTCAAAAAAAGAAAGACAAAGATCCATAAAAACTACACTGTGTTTCTTATGCTGTTTTTCTATGAATTATAAGAATTTCCATCGGAGAAGCCACAATGTCACTACCAACTTGGGGTTCAGATTGTACATGTATATGACATCCTTCACACTTTGTAAAATGGAATACTTTTGTCATATTGTAGCAAGTCCGGGTTTCAGAGTTAATGAGTTTACATATGGAAGAAAGAATGGAGGGAGGTGAGATTAGGTAACAGTTTCTCAATAGTAGAAAAGCGAAAAATGGTAACACTTCATCTTGGACATTGGTGGAAATTTCTGGCACTTGTCAACTTGGGCCTTTCTTCCCTTCTATTTCTGGATTTGAAAGTTGCAAGGCAATGTTCAGTACACCATGCTGTGGCTGATGGATTGATATGTCTCTCACTCAGATAATAATTGGCTTTGGCTTCCTGCCTACTAACAGCTGCAAGAACAATTTAGAGTCTGACCCTGACACTTGACTCCATGTTTCTTTGATTTACTTTTTCCCAGAACAGTAGGAATTTTTGTTGCTGTTCTTCAATTCACATTACAAACAGTGTATGCAAGGTTAACTGATTTTACCTCCCAACTTTTAAGTCCTGTTGAACATTAGAAAATGTCTATAAAATATCTATGCATAAAAATTATTGAAATTTCCTTTCCTAAATGATCAGTTCTTCTAAGTGTCTATTGGATATGGAAAATGCTCTCAAGTTTCCCCCGGCCTCTCAGAACTCCGAGAGACATCACAATGGATCCTGACACTCTTGTTTTCTTGAGCAAAAAGTTGGCAGTCATTCCTAAGTGACTAATTCTGGGTCTATTTATTATCTTTGCTGTAGTTCATGCTATGTATGTAACACACATAACAGACCTGACATAGCTAAACTGAAAAACCTTTGGTTCTGAAATCTTGGAGGCTTAACTGTGTACCTAGAATTAATAACTTTTACATTAACACAGTCGAAGTTTCCTCCTGCAAAGCAGTGGAAAAGTGAGAAAAAAAAATTCTCAGGCACCTGCAGCAAACATACTATAAGGTATGAATACATGACATATTCAATGTATTTTATTACTAAGCAACAATATTTCAAGTTAATGGTATCAGGGTCATATTAAACAAAGAAAGCAAGATCTCTAGAGAAATCACTATAAAACACTAAATGGTTACAAAAATCTACTCTCTGAGCAATTGCATATATAAAATTAAAATCTGTGTGGAACACAACTAAGAATTCTAACAAGACGTTTGAAATAATATCTCTGGTTAAACTAACTGTGGAATATTAAGCTATAGTGGGGACAAAAATAGACTCCAGTGTAGAACTGCTATTTATCTTTTTATTTCATTTATATAAATAACATGCAACATGTGCATAGTTATTCAGTGTAAGATCATTTATGAGTAAGAATAAATATAAAAATCTCTCATGCAAAATAAGATTTATTTCTAACTGTATACTACACAGTACAAGTATTTTATGAATTGGCATAGCAGGTAATAGAAATCCAACTAGCTTGAACTATATTAATGGGTGAAGTCTCTTTAAAGTATTAACTTTTAGAAAATACAAAGACCAAACTCTATGAGCCCCAAAGAAAGGAAAGCTTTTGGTTTCCTCTTGTCACCTTTAATTCAGGCATATCAGTATTGGCAGATGAGTTGCAATTGTGTAATTACACTGACCGCTTTTAATTCTTGCTCCATTTAAAAGGCATGTGATAGTAGCCAAGTTATTTAATCTTTGTGATTATCATTTTCCATTTTTAAGTGAGAAAATAATACCAACTCATAAATTTGTTATGAGGTTTAAATAAAGTAATGTTTAAAGGGAATTTGGACAATGGCTGGTACATGTTAAGTGCCCAACAAATGTTAACTCTAATTAGCTAATAATAGCATCTGCTACAGAAAATTTGCATCAGGCTCCTCATTCATCTGAACACAGATACTTTATATCCCACCAACTCCTGGAATTCTGCATTTGTTCTATATTTCAGTACGGTTTTATTTTCCTATTCTGTCTGATGAATCAGAATCTTCCTTGGGTTCCACATGTGCCAGCTCCTGTAGATGCACAATGCCAAAAGGCCCATATATTCTTAACAGCACATAGCAGCTATTCCCTATTCCCCAACTCATGTTAAGTGTGAGTATACAAGTGTGAGATGGCAGATAGAGGCACATAATGCAAACTGGTTTGTGACATACAGGTGATTAGAAATCAGAAGAGTTCTCATAAAGACCAGAATAATAAAAAGGGTAAAAAGTATACAATTAGGAAAGTGGCCCCTTTGAGAGAATACAACAACAATATCTTGGTATAGAAGAAACAGGTGAAAACGAAGAAAAAATAAAAACGTATGCACACATGTACACATGCTGCCGTGTATGCCATCAATTTTAGTCCTATAATAGACACTCTTAATTATTCCATATATGCCTTTTGTCAATTTAAGAAAATTTCTTTCTATTCCAACATTGCTGACAATGCTTTCTTTTTTTCCTAATAAATGGGTGGTAAAATTTATAAATTTCCCTCTACATCTAATGATATAATAAGGTATCCCTTCTTTAATTCTGGTGATATTATGAATTACATTGATTTTCATATATGGAAATAATTTTATTTATTTTTGAGACAGGGTCTTGCTCTGTTTCTTAGGCTGAAGTACAGGGGCATGATGACTCACTGCAGCTTCAACCTTCCAGGCACAAGCAATCCTCCCACTTCAGTCTCCCAAGTAGCTGGGACTACAGGCATGTACTACCATCCCAAGCTATTTTATTTTTTTTATTTTGTAGAAATAGGGTCTTTCTGTATTGCCTAGGCTTGTCTTGAACTCCTAGGCTCAAGTGATTCTCCCAGTCAGTCTCCCAAAGTGCTGGGAATACAGGTGTGAACCACAACACCCACTCTTGAAATAGCTTTTTAAAAAAAAAAAAAATATTCTTGGGGAAAACTTCATTGTTTTTGATGTATTATTCTTTCTTATTAGCATCATTATTTAGATATAATTCATGTTATACAATTTATACACTTAAAGTATGATTGCTTTCTAATATTCATAAAGTTTGCAATCATCACTACAAACAATTGCAGAACACTTTCAAAACCCCCAAAAGAAATCTCATACTAGTTAGCAGCCACTGTTCATTACACCTCAGCTTCCCCAGACCTAGATAATTGCTAGTCTACTTTTTGTCCCAATTGATATTCCTACTCCTTTCATATAAATGGAATCATAATATGTGGTCTTTTGTGATTGGATTCTTTCACCTAACATAATGTCCTTAAGTTTCATTCATGTTGTAGCATCTATCAGTAATTCATCTCCCCTTTTAAGATTGGCAATGTTTCTTATTCTAAATATTTAATAAAACTTACCAATCAAACTATCTGGTGTTAGAGTTTTCTTTATGAAAAAAATTTGTTGACAAGTTTAAATACATTAATAGATATGGGGATTTTCAAATTTTCTATTTTCTATTGGTTTTATAATTATTTTCAAGAAATTTGTCCATTGCGATTAATGTTTGAATGTGTCAGCATATTTTTGTATGATACCACTTTTATATCTCTATGATCTTTAGTGATGTCTCATTTCATTCCTGAGATTGATAATTTATATATTTTACTTGTTTTTGATAAGTATTTCTAGAACTTAGTTTTATTTAATGCTAAAAACTGGCTCTATTTTTTTTTTAATTGTTTACCTGTTCTTTAGTTCATCCATTTCTTCTATTACCTTTATTATCTCCTCTATTGGTTTGGTTTTAATTTGCTCACTTTTTTAACCTCAGTGTGGAAGTTTAGATAACTAATTTTAAACTTTTATTTTTGAATAGGACTTGATTTTAAAATTTTCATTTAAATTAATGCTATTCTATGAGCATCACCAACATTTTATGTCATGTATTATTATTTAGTTTAAAATAATTCCAAACCAATGGCTATCTAAACATGTAATTTGCAACTATGTGAGGCTTTTCTATTTATTTTGTTTTGCTTATTTCTAATTTAATTTCATTTTAGTCAGAGCATACTCTGTATGTTGTCAAAGATTGAAATTTATTTCTGAAATACATCAGTCTATTTCTTAAGACAAAGAAAATTTTCTTACAAACTGAGTACTTTTATCAAAACCCATAAATCATATTAATCAGAATAATGTTATCTAATCTTAAGACCATATTTATATTTACCAGTTATTACTTCAGTATGTTATATAACAAAAACAATTAAAAACAATAACTGGATGCAAGTTCCATCTAGAATCATATTTGTACTTAGTTGCCATGGTACTTTATCCTTTCCGAGCCTGGAATACCTTCGCAGTGTTTCTTTTTCTTTCATAACCTAGGCTTTTTCTTCTTTTTTATTGACACATAATAATTATACAAATTTCTGGTATACAGGTGATATTTTGATATATGTATACAACATGTGAAAATCCAATCAGTGTAGTTGGGGTACCCATCACCTCAGCATTTATCATTTCTTTCTTGGGAACATTTTGAATTTTCTACTCTAGTTATGTTGAAATATACAAGAAATTGTTAACTATAGCCACCTAACTGTGCTATCAAATATTAGAACTTATTTCTTTTATCTAACTATATTTTATATGCATTAACCAATGTCTTTTCATCCTCCTTTCCCATACCCTTCCCAGCTCCTGATAACCACCATTCTACGCTCTACTTCAATAAATCAACAGTGTATGAGTTTCTTTTTCTCCACATCCTCACCAGTATCAGTTATTTTTTGTCTTATTGTAACAGCCATTCTAACTCAGGTGAGGTGATATCTCACTGTGGTTTTGATTTGCATTTCCCTGATGATTAATGATGCTGTGCATTTTCTTTATAATTGTTATCCATTTGTATGTCTTTTTTAAAGAAACGTCTACCCATCATTTCCTCATTGTTTAATCAGATGATGATGATTCTGCTGTTGAGTTACTTATATATTCTGGTTATTAGTCCCTTGTAGGATGTATAATTAACAAATATTTTTTCACATTCTATGAGTTGTCTCTTCACTCTGTTAATTGTTTGATTTCTAGAAGTATATATTTTCTATATAAATTTTGTTGTCTACCTTTTGGAGATTGTACCACAAAAATCCTTGCCAGAAAAAAATGGCCAAAAGCATTTTCCTAATGTTTTCTTCTAACAGTTTCATAGTTTCAGGTTTTACATTTAAGTCTTTAACACATTTGATTTTAATGTATTTAATTTTTTTTTTTACATGGTTACAGAAAGGAGACTAGTCAGTCTTATTCTTTGGCATATGGATATCTAGTTTTAATGCACTTTTTCTTGAAGAGACTTTTCTTTCCCAAATGTGTGTTCCTGGCAACTTTGTTGAAAATGAGTTGGCTATAATGCATGGATTTATTTCATGGTTTTCTATTCTGTTCTATTGGTCTGTTGGAATTGTGCTATTTGGGTTATTATAGCTTTGTAGTATACTTCGAAGACAGACAGTGTGGTGCCTCCAGCTTATTCTTTTTGCTCAGGATTTCTTTGGCTATCTGGAATCTTTGTTGTTTCAAACACATTTTAAGATTTTTTTCCCACTTCTGGGAAGACTGTCATTGATATTTTTCTAAAGATTGCATTGCACTTTGGGTAGTGATATGGTTTTCCTCTGTGTCCCCACTCAAATCTCATCTCAAACTGTAATCCCTACATGTCGAGAGAGGGACCTGGTGGCAGGTGATTGGATCATGAGGGCAGTTTCCCCCATGCTGTTCTTGTGATAGTGAGTGAGTTCTCAAGATATTTGATGGTTTTATTAGCGGCTCTTCACCCTCGTCTAACTCTGTCTCTATCCTGCCACCTCGTGAAGAAAATGCCTGCTTTCCCTTCCATCATGATTTCTCAAGCTTCTTGAGGCCTGCCTAGCCATGCAGAAATGTGGGTCAATTAAACCTCTTCTATTTATAGCCAGTCTTGTGCAGTTCCTTATAGCAGTGTGAAAATGGACTAACACAGGTCTTAGAAACAACAATCTAACTTTTTCTTTTTCAGTTTGGATGCCCTTTGTTTGTGTCTTTTGCCTATTTACTCTGGCGAGAATCCCCAGTACTATGTTGAATAAAAGTGGTGAAAGTGGGCAGCCTTGTCTTGTTCCTGATCTTAGAGGAAAGGTATTCAATTTTTCTTTATTAGGCATGGTGTTAGTTGAGGGTTTGTCATATATGGCTTTTATTGGTTTCAGGTATAATCTTTCTTTACCCAGTTTGTTCATAACCTTTATCATGAACGAATGTTGAATCTTATTGAATGTTTCTCAGCATCTATTGAAATGATTATATAGCTTGTGTCCTTGTTTCTGTTAATGCAATGTATCATATTTATTGATTTATGTATATGGAACCATCCTTATATTCCTGGGATAAATCCCAATTGTTCATGGGAATGATCTCTTTCATGTGTTGTTGAATTTGATTTGCTAGTATTTTGTTAAGGGTTTTTGGATGTATGCTCTTCAGTAATATTTGACTAGTTTTGTTTGTCTTTGTCAGGTTTTAGTAGCTGGGTAATGGCTGAACTCATACAGTGAGTTTGGAAGTATTTCTTCAACATTTTTGAGTAGTTTAAGTAGAATTGGTATTGTTTCTTCTTCTTTTTTTTTTTTTTTTGGTAAAATTTAGCAGTAAAGCCATCAGATCTTGGACTTTTCTTTGATAAACTGTATGACTCCTTTGATCTCATTACTTATTATTGGTTTGTGCATGGTTTTCTGTTTTTACATAGTTCAGTCTTGGTAGGTTATATGTAGTTTGGAATTTAACCATTTCTTTTAGGTTGTCCAATGCATTGGCATATAATTTGTCATAATAGCATCTAATCCCCTTTTGTATTACTGTAGCATTAGTTGTCTCTTTTTTTTGCTGATTCTATTTGGGTTGTCTCATTTTTTTTCATAGTCTAGTTAAATTTTTTTTTTAATCTCTTAAAAATTGAACTTATCATTTCATTGATCTTTTTATCATTATTTTGGACGCAATTTTATTTATTTCTGCTTTGATCTTTTTTTTCCCCCTTCTAATTTTGAAATTATTTTCTTGCCTTTCTAGGTGCTTGAGGTATATCACTAGATTGTTTATTTGTAGTCTTTCTACTTTTTTGATGTAGGCATTTATTGCAATGAACTTTCTGTTTTGTACTGTTTTTCTGGTATCCTATAGGTTTTGATATGTTGTATTTCTATTTTTCACTTATACAGATTTTTAAGTTTTCTTTCTTTCTTCATTGACCCATTGGTCATTCAGAAATATGTTTAATTTCCATGTATTTATACTATTTCTAAAGTTCCTCTCATTATTGATTTCTATTTTTATTCAATTGTGGCCATAAAAAATTGGCACAATTTCAATTTTTTTGAATTTCCTCACTTGTTAGGTGGACTAACATATGATCTATCCCAAATAATGTTTCTTGTGCTGATGAGAACATATATTCTACAGCCGTTGGATGACATGTTTTATGCGTTTCAGTTAGGTTCATTTGGTATAGTATAGTTTAACTTTGATATTTCTTTGTTGATTTTCTGCCTGGATGATCTGTTCATCACTGAAAGTGGGTTGTTGGAATCCCCTGCTATTATTGTATTGCAGTCTAACTTTCTCTTCAGATCTATTAATATCTGCTTTATATATTTTGGTGCTCTGATGTTGATTGCACACATGTTTACTTTTTATTTTCTTCTTTCTTTTAGGACAGGGTCTTACTCTATTGTGCAGACTGAAGTACAGTGGTATGATCACAGCTTATTGTGGTCCTGATCTGCTGGGCTCAAACAATCTTCCCACCTCACCCTTCCAAGTAGCTGTGACTACAAGCACATGCTCCCACACACAGCTAATTTTTAATATTATTTTCAGAGATGGGGTCTTACTATGTTGTACAGACTGGTCTTGAACTTCTGGGCTAAAGTGAGCCTCCTGTCCTGGTCTCCTAAAGTTCTGGGATTACAGGTGTAAGCCACCATGCCAGCTCTGACAGCTCACATATATATTTACGTTTGTTATATCCTCTTGCCAAATTTACCTCTTTTTCAGTGTATAATGACCTTCTCTATCTCTCTTACAGTTTGTTATTTGATGTCTATTTTTCTGATATAAATATAGTTACTCCTACGTTTTTTGGCATGGAATATCTTTTTCTATTCCTTTCCTTCACTTTTAAGTGTCTTTATACGTAAAGTGAATTTCCTGTAGGTAGCACATAGTTGAATATATTTTAAATCCATTCAACCATTCTATGTCTTTTGAGAATTTATTCCATTTATATTCACTATTATCATTTTACATAAAACTTTTGACTGTCATTTTGTTATTTACTTTTGGTTGTTTTGTAAGTCCTCTCTTTTTTTTTTTTACTGTCTTCCTTTGTGGATAACCAATTTTTTTGGTAGTATGTTTTAGTTCCTTGCTTTTTATGTTTAGTGTATCAGTTATAAGTTTTGCTTTATGTTTCCCACTAGGCTTACAAAAAAATCTTGTATTCATAAGAATTTATTTTGAAAAAATAACTTACTTTGATCATTAAGGAAAATAAACTAAAATGTTTACACTTAATTTATCCACACACATATTTTGACTTTCTATTGTCTGAATTTCCATTGTTGCTTATCTCTTAAGAAATTGTTGTAGTTATTTTTTTTATGTAATTGTTTTATCTTCATACTAGAGATGTAAATTGCTACCTCACTGCAGTAGTATTCAGAAATTGTGCACTTAGTTTTACTAGTGAGTTTCATACCTTCTGATATTTAATTGCACATTAGCATCTTTTCTCAGGTTAAATAACTATCTTTAGCATTTATTTTAATACAATTCTGGCGCTAATGAGTTTTTTCAGCTTTTGATTGCCTAGGAAACTCTTTATCTCTTTTTGTTGAATATTGTCCCTCAGTAAGAGGGACAATATTCTCAACTGGCAGCTCTTTTATTCTTCAGGCCTTTGAATATGACATCCCACTCCCTCCTGGCCTGTTTGGATTCCAGTGAGAAGTCTGTTACCAGATGAATTCGTGTCCCTTTATGTCATTTGCTTCTTTTCTCTTTCTGCTCTTAGGATTCTCTCTTTGTCCTTGACCAGTGAGAATTTTATTACTATATACCTTGGAGTAGTCTTATCTGTGAAGGATCTGTTTGGTGATCTTTGACTTTTCTGTACTTGGATATTTATATATTTCTCTGGGTTTGAAAGGTTTTGTTATTTTTTTTTTAAATCAGATCTACATTTTGTTCTCCCTCAACCCTCCTTGATGGCCAATGAGTCTTAAATTGGCCTATTTGAGGTTATTTTCTAGATTTGCAGGCATTCCTCATTCCTTTTTAATATTTTTTTCATTTCCTTCTAACTGTATAATTTCTTTTTTTTTTTTTTTTTTGAGACAAAGTCTTGCTCTGTCACCTAGAATGCAATGCAGTGGCATGAACCTGGCTCACTACAGCTTTGATCTCCTGGGCTTAAATGATCCTTCTGCCTCAGCCTCCCAAGGAGCTGGGACTACAGGCATGCACCATCATGCCCTGCCCAGTCAATTTTTTAAATTTTTTGTAGAAATGGGGCCTCACTATCTTTCCCAGGCTGGTCTCAAACTACTAGGCTCAAGTGATCCTTCTGCTTTGACCTCCCAAAGTGTCACAATTACAGGTGTGAGCCATTGGGCCTGGTCTAACTGTGCATTTTTAAATAGCCTATCATTGAGGTCACTAATTCTTTCATCTTTATTAGTTTTTTTGATGAGACCATCAGATGCATATTATGGTTCATCTAATGTATTTCTCAGCTCCTGAATTTCTATTTGATTTAAAAAATATATTTCAATCTCTTTGTTATATTTACCTTATAATTTCTGAATTGCTTTTTAATGTTACTTTAAAGTTCTCTGAGTTTCCACAAGACTGCTATTTTGAATTCTCGATATGAAAGCCCATTGGGGTCAGTCACTGACTTCTTGCTTTATCCAGTGGGGAGGTCATGGTTCCTTGTTTGCTATTGTCTGTTAAGAATATATTTCTGTGTCTTCACACTGAAGGATTACTTATTCCAGTCTTTACTGTCTCTCCAAAATATGTGTGTTTAAAGGTTCTATGCAGTGTGCCTACGGATTCCTTTAACACTATACCACTGCTTTCTTTTTGACATTGGATGACACCTTAAGGCAAGGGTTGCCATGGCTCTTGCAAAAAGTCCCAACTAGGGGAGTTAGAAAGAGTTTCTCCAGATGTGTGGGGAGGCTGTCTAGGGGTTCATCCACAGAGGGCCTGTGAAGACTGCTTTCTATTGCATAGTGCACCTAAACAACCTCCCTGATTGCATTCTTTTTTGTCTGAGTTGGAGAGCAGCCTGTGAGTTTTGCACTGGTGCTGCTATTCCCCATCTCCACAATTTACATGCAGCTGTCCACAGGGGTCCCTCTCCACACAGGGAGTTACAATGCTAAGGCAGAAACAGCTTTTCTGTGTAGAAACTCAAGCTGATGGGGAAGCTGGCTGTATGCCTCCATTGTCACTTTTCCTAGTATAGAAATCATTAGTCCAGGACTTTTCCACACAGTGCCTTACAGTATGGAGGGCAGGGGTCACAGTTTTTTACTTATTTGTAGCATTAGGACTTCTCACAAACCTCCGTTTTGAGATCCAAGATATTGGTGGTGATAAGCTTGGCATTAGATAATATTTTTTTCATTTTATCTGTGGGAAAGTGAAGTCATATTGGTGATATCACTCTGACCTAGGCATTTTTGAAGAGAACAGCTCAGTTATTCTGTAGAATATCACTAAAATTGCATTATTTTGATATTGCTCATGACTAAATTCAAATTATTGATTTTGGGTAAGAATACCATTAATGTCTCTTTGTTAGTACATTTTATCAGCAGGAATATGATAGGGATGGTAGCTGCAACCCATCTGGAGTGGCTGCAGACATGATACTCGCTAGAGCAGAGGAGGCTTGGCCAGGGCTGTGCACTTCACAAAGCCAAGAGGAGCAGGAACAGGCAGAAGTGCCCATCCTCACCAAGTTGGAGGAGCTGGAGCCCTATCCTCCACGGTACAGTTGTAGCCACCCAGCTACAAATGCAGACCCGGGCATCTCTGTACTCCTCAGGGCCCAGAAACCCCCCCTGTCCCTGTAGGCTCACAAGTACCTACTCCCACTGCCTGGCCTCTCTCTACTGCTGGTTCTCACTCTGATTTCAGAGCAAAGTTGTGGCTGAGCCTGGACACTGCCATGACATGGCCAGATGTGTGCATGCTCAGGGCAGCACTGACATGCTAGACCCCTGCCGCCTCAGCTCCCCTCCAGACTTTGGGCGCCGACGAGCATGGGAGGGAGGCCAAGTGGGGGCTAAGGTCAGTTCACCATAGGCCTGCAGGTGCCCCTTGGCATGAACAGCCTGGATATCATGGGCACTGTGAACAGCAGGTTAATGGCATCAGGAGGCAGACAGACTCCTGGGCAGAAGGAGCAGGTCCCCACTAAACCCCACCTTTAGCCCAGGGATGGCCTGAGGCCTGGGGACTGGGCTGGCAATGCTGTGGACTGAAGTGAGAACTTATGGTGCTTTTTCCTCGCCTGCCCATGGCAGCCCATGGACTAATAAGCATGTACTTCCTCCCCTCTGAAGCCCATAAAAACCCCAGACTCGGCCAGACTTGAGCAGATGATTGGATGACCTGCCTGTGAAGAGGAACTACCCTACTGTGGGTCTCCTCTCTGCTGAAAGCTAAGCAGACAAAGAAACAAACTGACTATGAAGAGGAGCTTCTCACTGTAGGTCTCCTCTCTGCTGAGAGCTGAGAAGACAACATAACAACCTGCCTGCAGAGAGAAGCTACCCACTGCAAGGCTCCTTTCTGCTGAGAGCTGAACACTCATTGGGATGACCTGCTTGGGGAGAGGAGCTACCCATTGCAGGTCCCCTCTGAGCTGTTCTGTCACTCAACAAAGTACCTATTTGCCTTGTTTACCCTCCACTTGTCCACATACCTCATTCTTCTTGGATGCAGGACAAGAACTTGGGACCTGCCAAATGGTAGGGCTGAAAGAGGTGTAACACAAACAGGGCTGAAACATGACCCTTGCTCGCCATGTTACAGGTGACAAGGAGAGAAGAGAGACGGAGATAAGAGCTGCAGCCCTTTGGGAAACCCAGACCTAGGAGTTAACCAGGCTGTGACACCCTCTGTGGGGCTTTGCAGTTCCCAGCATCTCCAAGCTTCTGGGTGCTACCACATTTCCCAGTGCTGTGGAAGCTGCTTGCAGCACTCCTGGTCCAGCTGCAGCCTCACAGGGAGCTGGCATCCATTCTAGTCCCTGGAGCTGCTCACCCCACCACATCTAGTGGGCCTGGCTGTGCACAGTGGCCAGGCACCATGTTCATTCGCTCACACACCCTTCAGCACTCCGTGCCTGGCTCATTCTTGGTAAGTGTGGGATCCAGGCCAGTGGCACAAGCCAATTGCAGCCTGCCAGGCTAAGTGGGTAGAACAAGTCCAGTGAGCCCAAGCGAGATTTGAGCAAAGGTGCCACCAGCCACAGAGGTTTCTGACTGGAAAAGCTACACCCCAAGGATCCTGTAACAAAAGTTTTACCTTATTACTAGATCTTTTTTTTTCTTAAATCTCCCACATCCAGTAATGTTTATATGTCCTATTGTCCCTAATTATTCAGTTTCTTTACACCTCACCAGTAGCTCTTTAAGGTCCAATTATATCTTGTCTGATCTACTTGAATAAACTTCTAATTGAGTCTATGACAACCATTCTTTTCTCCACTTTCACTTATCAGACTAAGGCATAGCATTTATGAATTTTCTTTTAGTGCCTAAACTTTCAATAAGTACAAAATTAAATTAACTTTTAAAGCCTTGTGTAATCTGATCTCAATATACCATACTAGGCTTATTTTTTATAACTCCAATGAGCACATAGTTATTAAAGAATAAGTTATTTGCTTCTGTATAAAATTTCTTAATAATTGTAATACTTTCCTTCTCCATGCATCACAAAACTCCTTTTTACTCATTACCAAAACTTCTCATGAGTTCTTCATTTTATACATTTAGTCACATCTGAATGAACTTGTCACCAATTTTACTTATTGAAATCTTAGCCACTTGTCAAGGTCTATTTCAATTACCATCTCTTTGATGAAGTCCTTTTAAAAATCTTCCTAGTTTTTTTTTTTCTTGAACTGTCATACTGTCTGAATCTCTTTATAAATACTACATAATACTATTACACAATCAACCATGAATTTTTATCATGCCTGTGGGGGAGGGCAGTATGTATAGACTAGTGTTTAAGAGAATTTGGCTTAAGGTCAAATTGCCTGTGCCCAATTCCTGGACTACAACTTCTAGTTATGTAATTTCCCCAGCTCTTTTACCTCTCTGTGCCTCACAGAGGTTACCTAACTCATAAGCTTAATTCTAGTATAAAGATTAGGTATAAAAACTCTTGTAAAGAAGTTATCACAGTGCCTGAAACAGATAAAGTGCTCAATAAAAATGAACTATCATTTTTATGTGGGTTTTGCCTTCTTAACTTCATCCTTACATGCTCTCCCCTCACTATTATTTTCTCTCTCCTCTGCTTTCTGTGACTTTCTTATCTGATAACGTATTCTCAGCACAACTTCTGTAACTCGTGCTGCCCAACTTAAACTCTAATTTTTATTGCTGTTGGAGTGGTCTTTCTCAAACCGAATCCTGTATCTAAAGTACCCGTTCCTGCTTAAAATCTTTCAGAGAATCCACATGGCTCATAGCATAGAGGTAAATTTCCTTACCATGACTTAAAATATCTTTTAAGTTTTGATTCTCCTTTTTGCAATTATACCACTATTTTTCAGATTCATAAACTTCCTGTGTTGTTTCACAAGACTTGACATGCTAATGGAGCAACTTTTGTCTGCAATACTATTTATTCTATATTCTTCCTTTTTACTAAATCTAATGAAGTAATTCTGCCCTCATTCAAGATTTTAGCTGAAGGATCATCTTTCTGATTATTTCCTTTCAATCACATGAAGCCAGTCACTTAGGTCATATGTTTACATGCCATGCAGCATACTGATTGCTAACAGAAAAGATATAACTTTATTGTTTATTTGTCTATCATTATTAGCAAGTCAGCAACTTTATATCTCTGATATTTAGTGCACTTAGTATGGTGATTTTAATAGAATACTCTGTAAATATTTTTGAGCAGATAAACAGGTAAATGTTGCTAATAATGTAACAATTATTGCATTGATCAGGATAGACATAAGGCATTAGATTTTCCTTTGGAAGAGGACATGCTTGATGATGTCCTCACTTAGAGACTTATACTGCTGGAGTCCCTAGATTTAGAATATCACTAGATATAGTCAAGGAGGAAGCATAATAAAATATATATGGGAGTTTATGGGCTGTCACTGGAAGTGACACACTCACCACTGCTCACTTGTAACCAGAATGGTGCAATTCCACTATGTCCCAGAAGTAAGAGAACTAAAATAGTATGGATCAGAACTATTTATTACAAGATCAACAACTATGATAGTAAACTGTGAGCTCTTTAAGGGCACAAAATATATCTCATAAATCCATACATATTTAAAAAACACACATACACATGTTTGCCCATAGCAACTATTCAGTAAATACTTCGTAATGAGGGGCTATGTAATCTCACATTCATTTTAAACATCAGTTCAAATAATGATTATGGTCTTAGGCAAAATATATATAGGCAAATAAAAGTAAGTAGTTCTAGAATGACTTCATTTAGCTAAAAGGTTTGTAGATTTCATTCACTTTGATTTTCCATTTTCTTGAATCTCAACTGATTCAACTTAGCAAACAATTGTGTTATCTGGAGTTTTTACTCCAGCGTATAATATAAATCACCCTTGCGACTTTGCCAAAGCTCTTCCTGCATTATTATTCCATTTTTAAATCTTTTAACATTCTATAATAAAACACTGTCATCCACAAACAGTCATATGTGGGGTGGTTTAGTAACACTTTTTTTGTGGGAAATTAAGTGTCATATTTTCACACCATGCTAATTGTCTTCAGTGTAAACGTTTTAATTCTTTTCTAGTCCCACTGAACACAACTCTCCTTCTGACCTAATACAACCTTTGTGAACTTAATTATATTTCTGTAGAAAATTACTGTTTTGAATTTCCACTCTGGAATCCTTCCAGTGGTTCTCAGGCTTATATTCTTGACCTTACTAAACAAGCATGAGTGGGTGAAATCTTACTGAAAGTGGCATGAAAGATATTCCAAAGTATTAAGCCTAAACATTGATGATGTATAATTACAGTGTTGTGATGAGAAGCTTCTTGATTTTTGAAACCCTAAAACTTTTGAAGTTATTTGGAGGATATAAAAAGTACAATTTAAAAAAGAAAATTAAAACTTATTTTTCTGAATGTCATATATGAGTATCCTACATTAAAATGTCGTTGTACAAAGAGGAAAGTATCTAAACACATTGTTCCCCTGACATAAAATATGCTGTGAGTGCCCTTTTCCTCTGATATTTTGTTTTGGTGACTTAAATTCAAAATGACACACTGGTTACATTATTTCAAATCCTGCTATCTAAGTAATCTGGATATACATGAAACCAGGAGTAATATGAAGAATAATATGATTTATGTCCCTTCAAGTTTTCATTTAATTATTTAAATGTAAATCATAGTTCAGTACAGAAAAAAATTAGAGAATAAAATATTCTTATTTCCTTTCCAACAGGATCCTCATCTTCATTCAACAACACATGAGGACTTTCTTCCCCCTCTAGTGTCTTCTACTCTTCTCAGCTGATTCAATATGGAAAAATTACAGCATAACACAAATCATATGCTAGAATAGATGCACAAAATTTACCACTCAGTACTAGAGAACAGACATTTTTAAGCAAACTTAGAACATAGGAAACATTGATTACAATGGTTCAAAAATGAATCTCACTGAATTCTAATTTATATCACAAATAATATACTTTCCAAAACAACTTTTTTTAAATAAAAAATCAGAATAAACATTTTTTATAAACCCCATATATTTGGAAACTATATGTTAATGAGAAACTCTCAGTTAAAAATCAAAATATTATAGAGGCTATAAAATGATTAGGATTGAATATTAAAGGACATTCAATCCTTCCAAAAGAAGGTAGAATAATATATTTTCACTAAGTAAAATTGTCTTTAAAACACACACACACACACACACACACACACACACAGAAACACAAACCATAAAGCAAAATGTTGACATATGTTATTACATCAATAGTAAAGATTCTAGTTCAATCCAAGGACACAATAGACAAAGTAAATAGACAAACTATAAAAAGATATCTGCAAGTCTAAATCAACAAAAGGTTAATATCTATCAAATTTAATTATATGAAAACTACATCTCAATTAGACGGCATTCAATATCCATAAGAATGGCAAAATTAGAAAAGTATAACACAAAGTATTAGCTAAGGTGTGCAGAGGCCAAAAACAAAGTTTTGCTAGTAGACATGTAAATCTATTGATAAAGCCACTTTGGAAATTATTGAACTTCAGAATTCATATACAGAATGATTCAATGAACTCTCTTGAGAAATAAATTCTAAAAAATTACTGAAAAGTATGCATAAAGATAAGCATAGACAAAAAGACATTCATCATGGAATGTATGTGATAGCAAAGGATTTGATGCAACTTAGTTTTCCATCAATATAAAATGTATAAATAAGTAAATCTAGTAGATGTGTAAATCTCACAGGGCCCAAAAAATACCACCACAATGAAATAAAACCAAGGTATCAGGCAACAAATAGCATGATGAATAGAATAGTACCTCACATCACAACACTAATGTTGAATAGAATAGCCTAAATGCTCCACTTAAAAGACACAGAATGGTGGAATGGACAAGAATTCACCAACCATCTGCTGTCTTCAAGAGACTCACCTTACACATAAGGACTCACATAAACTTAAGGTAAAGGGGTGGAAAAAGATATTCCATGCAAATAGTAGCCAAAAGCAAGCAGGAGTAGCTATTCTTATATAGGACCAAAAACAAAACTTTAAAGTAACAGCAGTTAAAAAAGACAAAGAAGAACATTAAATAATGATAAAAGCACTAGTCCAGTAGGAAAATATCACAACCCTAAATATATATGCACCTAACACTGGAGCTCACAAATTTATAAAACAATCACGACTAGACATAAGAAATGAGATAGACAACAACACAATGATAGTGGGGGACTTCAACATTCCGCTGATAGCACTAGACAGGTCATCAAGAAAGAAAGTCAACAAAGAAAAAATGGAGTTAAACTATACCCTAGAAAAAATGGACTTAACAGATATTTATAGAACAGTCTATCCAACAACAGCAGAATATACATTCTATGCATCAGCACATGGAACATTCTCCAAGATAGACCACATGGTAGACTACAAAAGAAGTCTCAACAAACTGAAAGAATATCAGGTACTCTTTTAGACCACAGTGGAGTAAAATTGGAGATCAACTTTAAAACGGATCCTCAAATCCATCCAAATACATAAAACTTAAATAACCTGCTCCTGAGTGATTGTTGGGTCAACAATGAAATCAAGAGGGAAATTTAAAAAATTTTTGAACTGAATGATAATAGTGATACAATCTATCAAAACCTCTGGGTTACAGCAACAACAGTGCTAAGAGGAAAGATCATAGGATTAAATGCCTACATCAAAAAGTCTTAAAGAGCACAAACACACAATCTAAGGTCACACCTCAAGGAACTAGAGAAACAAGAACAAACCAAACCCAAACCCAGCAGAAGAAAAGAAATGTCCAAGATAAGAGAAGAACTAAATGAAATAGAAACAAACAAACAAACAAACAAAAATACTACAAAGGCCAATGATTACTTGGCACAGAATGAGCAGATTAAAAAAAAATAGCTCAGCACAGAATGAGCAGATAAAAAAATCACTACTGGGGCAAAAAAGAGTTGATTCATGTGTCCATCACTTCGAAATCTCCAGGGGTGTCCAAAGAATCAGCGTTTGTCCCACTAGTCCTGAACTTTGACAGCCTATGATGTGGTTGTGTTAGACTTGTCAAAGGTCTATTTTTGGTAAACATCATAGCTTCCTCCCCACCCCCAACTCAACACAGAGTGAGAAGACAAAAGCCACAGTGATGTGTTTCTCTTTGGGATGGGAAATTGTTGATAGAGGCTCCTGGGATCTCTGGTTAAGCTGATAGATGGCATCTTCTCCTGTATATGGCCAGTCTGTAGAGACTGGGAAAGAAGACTGCTTTGTTTAATGCACAGACACCAACACAGACAGACAAGAGAAAGGACCAACTAGGCAAACATGTTCCAAACAAAAGAACAGGATAAAATTTCAGAAACCAATCTAATGAAATTGAGTTGTATGATTTACCTGACAGATAACTGAAAATCAGCTCTCAGAAAGATGCTCACTGAGGTCCAAAAAACAATACATGAAAAAAATGAGAATTTTCATAGAGATAGAAAATATTAAAAAGTACCAAACTAAAATCATGGGGCCAAAGAATTCAATATCTGAACTGAAACATTTACTAGAGGCGTTTAAGAGAAGATTGGGTTAGGCAGAAAAAAGGGTCAGCAAACTCAAAGACAGGTAACTGCAAATAATTCATTTAAGAGAGTAAAAATTAAAAATAAAATAACTAAAAAGGGTGGAGAAATTTTAAGAGAATGATGAGACCAATCAAGCAGACCAGTAAATGCATTATGGAATCGCAAAATAAAAGAGAAAGAAAAAACAAGAAAGATTATTCAAATAAATAACAGCTGAAAACATCCTAAATCTGGAAAGGCAATGGACATCCAAATCCCAAAACCCGAAGTACATCAAATAAAATGAGTCCAAATGAAGACATATTAAAATCAAACTGGCAAAAGATAAAATATAGAATTTTTAAAGCAGTAAGAGAAAACCAATTTGTCACTTATATCTCCATAAAACTCTTAGTAGAAAGTTTAGCAGAAAACTCCCTGGCCAGAGTGCATAAGATATTTTATTCAAAGTGATGAAAGAAAAAAAAAAAGTTAATCTAGAGTATAAAATTGTCTTTCAAAAATTAAGAAAATATAAAGAACTTCTCCATCAAACGAAATCTGAGGGAGTTCATAACTGCTAGACCTGCTTACAAGAAATGCTAATGGAAGTTCTTCAACTTAAAAAGAAAAAATGCTAAATAGCACCACAATGACATAAGAAAATATAAAATTCATTGTTAAAGGTAAATATGTAGATTAATACAGAATACTATATACTACAGTGTCAAGTAAATCACTGTTAACTCTAGTATAAAGGTTTAAAAGTATTACAAATATATTAAGTAAAAATATATTAAATCATACAAAATAAGAATAGGTATAAATTGAGATGACAATAGCATTAAATGTGTGTGGGGAAAGAGAAAATGCAGAGCTTTGTATTCAATTGAACTTAAGTTCTTATCAGCTTAAAATAGGCTCTTATAACTATGAGGTATTTTATATAACCCACATGTAGCCACAACAAAATCCTCTACAAGTTACACAAAATAAAAAAGGATGAAAGCATATTAGTACAAAAACAACAACACACAAAGTGAGACAGCAATAAAGGAAACAAGGTACTAAAAGAGACTCATTAAACAGTTACAATGGTAATCATAGCTATATCACTACCAATAATTAATTTAAATTTCAATAGACTACTGCAATCAAAATACGTGCAGCTGAATAATGTTTTTAAAAAGACCCAAATATACTATTCACAAAAACACTCACTGTAGATTTAAAACCACACATAGGGTAAAAGTGAAGAGATGGGAAAATATATTCTATCCAAATGGTAACAAAAAGAGAGCAGGGATAAATATTTACCATACACAAAAAGCTCAAAGTAAATTAGAAACTTCAGTGTAAAATCTGACACTGTAAACATATTAAAGAAAACATAGGGGAGATGTTTTATCATATTAGTCTTGGCAATGATTTTATGGATATAACACCAAAAGCCCAAGTATCTGAAGCAAAAATAGACAAAGAGGACTATATCAAACTAAAAAGTTTCTTCATAGCAAAGAAAACAAATCAAGAGAGAGAAAAGAAAACTTATCGAATGGGAGAACATATTTCTGACCATATTATCAGATATGGGACTACTTTTCAAAATACCTAAGAAACTTCTATAACTCAATATCAAAACCACTAAAAAAATCCCACAAAATTTAGGTCACTAAAAATAGACGAAGTACTGAAATGGATATTTTTTCAAAGAGGACATACATGCCTGGGCACAGATTCATGCCTGTAATTCCAGCATTTTGAGAGGCCAAGGTGGGAGGATTGCTTGAGGCCAGGAGTTCAAGATCAGCCTGGGCAACATAGCAAGACCTTGTCTCTACAAAAAATAAAAAAATTAGCCAGGCATAGTGGCACATGCCTATAGTCCCAGCTACTCTGGAGACTGAGAAGGGAGAGTCACTTGAGCCCAGGATGTTGAGGCTGCAGTGAGCTATGATTGCACTACTGCACTCCAGCCTGGGTGACAGAATAAGACCTTGTCTCACACACACACGAATAAGAAATACAAATGACCAACAGGTACACGAAAAATTGCTCAACATCACTAATCTTTAGAGAAATAAAAATGAAAGTTACAATCAGATATCTCCTCTTATCTGTTAGGATGGATATTATCAAAAAACCTAAAAGATAACAAATATTGGCAAGGATTTGGAGAAATTAGATTCCTTTTACACGGTTGATGCCGATGTCAAATTGTGAAGCCACTATGAAAAACAGCATGGAGGTTTCTTAAAAAATTAAAAATAGAACTACCCTATAACCAGTCATCTTACTTCTAGATGCTTCTCCAAAAAAAACCTGGAATAAGAATCTCAAAGAGATATTAGCACTTCAACATTCACTGAAGCACTATTCACAATAGCTAAGATGTGGAAACAATTTAGATGTTCATTGGTATCTGAATGGACAAAGAAAATGTGATATGTACAACTAATGAAATACTATTCTGCCTTTAAAAGGAAGGAAATTCTGCAATATGTGACAGCATGGATGAACTTGGAACACATTATGTTAAGTGAGATAAAAACACATATAAAGAAAGACGAGCACTGCATGACAGCATTTACATGAAGAATTTAAGTTAGTCAAATTCATAGAATCAAAATGTGGAATCATGATTGTCAAAGAAAATAGGTATTAAGTTTTAGTCAAACAAGATAAATATAAATAAATTAAAATTAAATAAATAAAATATAAATACAAATAAAAAATTAATAAATATAAAAATATTTAGCAATCTGCTGTATAACATCCCTATAGTCAACAATAATGTAAACTTAATGTTTGTCAAGATTGCAGTTCTCATGTTGCGTTCTGATCACTATAAAATAACAAAATAGAAGAAAACAAATTTTTAAAAGTATTGAATTTAATATGTTAGAAAATTCAAAAGATGCATTACATAATATTACAATACATAATAGTATTTATTGTTAAGTATTCAATGCTAAAATTGATGCAACATATAATTACAACCTACTTGGTATACAAAGATGTGTGTATATGCAAGGCATATTTGAACAAATTAGAGTCATATGGCCATGGCAGTCTGTGTAATTTCCATAAATCCTTTCATTAAGAGAAAAACTAGATTATGTACACAATATTTTTTAAATCTGATCAAAGATATTGGAGGGACATCAAGACAGAAAGGGTCACGGTGTCTAGATATGAGCAGCTGAAAGACAGGTTTAAACACTATGAAATAGTCAAATGACTGGGGGTTACAAAAAAACAAATTTACAATCTTAAAGAGATAGGCACATACCAGTGCAAAATTTAATCTGTATCTTTGAGAAGGAAGTGTTGTCAGTTTGACTATGCTCCTGATCAAGCTACAATCTGCTCAGAGGAATGGAAGAGAGCTACCCACAAAAGATCCAGGGCCAAAGATGGATGGACTGATGTATATCCGCAAGACCTCCAGACTGATAAACTTGTTCAACAGCAATGGCCACTCCTCAGCATAACCTTGCAACCATAGAGAGAAGGCGCTACAAATTTCTCTAGCTCCATTCATTGAGGGATGTTCTAAACATTTTGAAGACAAACAAAATTTGCCAGTGGCTGCAAGCAGCTACAATAGAATCTCACCAAATCCATTTCTCTAATGGAATCTAATTGCTACCTATATTGAAATTTTACCACGTAAAATGCCTATACTAGAAGCTAATGAAAGTTCTCTTCTTCCATCTAGTGACAAATTTGGAGAATGCACACTTACCTTCCCTAATATGACAGTTAAATAACCGATTGTAAGGTAGACTGACAGACATGATGCTTTAAAAGTTGAACCCAAAAGTATGCAGCCAGAACAAAAACGTTGCAATGCTTTTTGTCTCTCAAATACACAATCAAAATTACTCCTCAGCAAAATGTTTCCCTGACATTGGATATACCAGAAATAATTTACAACAATTATTGAAAATGCCTGCAGGTACCACAAAGAGCCAGTTTAGAGAAACAAGCCTGAGAGCTCAATGTAATATATACAGTTTTTTGTAACCTCACCATTAAGATTTTTTCTCTCCTTCAGATTTTTTTCTTTTATTTTTTAATAAAATAGGGTCTTGCTGAGGATGAACTTTGTGCAGAGCACTCTAGTTGATTATCCTCAGAAAAGACTAAATTTAGAGCTTTCTTGGCCATAAATTGGTCTTTCCCAATCCTTCCACATCTTCTGAATCTTCATGAAAACTGACAATCTTAGCTGCGAATTTAAGATTTTTTCAAATGTTCATTCTAATTTAGC
>NW_016823861.1:99064-114994 GCF_001698545.2 Rhinopithecus bieti | reverse complement strand
GGGGTTTCACAGTGTTAGCCAGGATGGTCTTGATCTCCTGACCTCGTAATCCGCCCGTCTCGGCCTCCCAAAGTGCTGGGATTACAGGCTTGAGCTACCGCGCCCGGCCAGCAATATATTCTGTTTAATATATTATTATTTCCATCCTAGAAAAACAGAGAAATAGTGTATTAGTTAAAAAAAAAAGCGGGGGGGTGAAGATAGGCTGGGTAGAGACAACCCTTAGATAAAACCTTTAAAAAAATTCAGAGTCTCCTTCTTTCCTCAAATATATATATATTTACAATCAGTTACAGCATGCTTCCATGGCTAGTCAGGCTAGTCTAAATATTTGACAGCTATGTAAAGGCAGAGCAAATTGGGACGTGTGTGAAAAAAGCCAAAAGTTCACAAGTATAAGCTTAGAATTTCTAAATTGTTCATAAGGATTCCAATTATATTTGGGCTTGTGGAAGGAATCTGATTGAGATGGGATGAGAGAGCAATAAAAACTGCATTTGCATAAATATGGGGATCTAAAAAGTGACTAATGCAGTCATGGTCCTAATGCCAGAAAGTTGGAGAAAGTAGATAAGAAACCACTCATGGCAATAACCAAGTTTGATTAAGGAAATGATTAATGATTAGGAAATTAAATTTGTCTAGTAAATGTTACAAGCTCTACCTAAAAAAAGAGACATGTATTTTTCAATGACATCACGTTAATTAAAACACTTATGCCTTTGTATCATGTGTAGCTACTATAATTTATGAATATATGCTTTTATTAATTAATTCCTCCAATATTCCTTGGCCATGTACTACATACCTCTGTATTAGTCAGGGTTTTCCAGAGAAACAGAACCAATAGGAGATATATAGATATAGGTACACACACACATATGAATATTAATTATGTGAATTGGCTCATGAAGTTATGGAGACTAAGTCTCACATTCTGCCATCTGTAAGCTAGAAAACCAATAAGCTGGTAGTATAATTAAGCCCAAGTCCAAAGGCCTGAGAATCAGAGGACCAGTTGTGTAAGTATCCATCTGAGTCCAAAAGCTTGAGAATCAGAAGCATTGAAGTCAAGATGTCAGCACAAGCAGAAAGAACAAACTGCTCTTCATTTATTTTTTGTTTTTGCTCTATTCAGGCCCTGAACTAATTGCATGATGCAGACCCATCTTGGGAAACCCATCTGCTCTACTCAGTTCACCAATTAATATTAACCTATTACAGAAACACCCTCACAGACAAACTCAGGAATAGTATCTTACTAGCTAAATTGGGACATTATTGTGTTGCTGTACGGAAATACCTGAGGCTGGATAATTTATAAAGAAAAGAGGTTTAATTGGCTCGCAGTTCTGCAGACAGTACAAGAAGTGTGGTACTGGCATCGACTTCTGGAGAGGCCCCAGGAAGCTTACAATCGTGGTAGAAGGCAAAGGAGGAACAGGTATCTCACATGGCAAGAGCGAGAGCAAGTGAGGTGGGGGAGGTACTGTACACTTTTAGACAACTAGATCTGGTGTGAACTCACTCTTCACCAAGGCGATGGTGCTAAGCCATTCATGAGTGATATGCCCCCATGATAGAAGCATGTCCCATCAGGTCCTGTCTCCAACACTGGGAACTGCATTTTGACATGAGATTTGGAGCGGACAAATATCCAAACTATATTACTTCATCCCTGAACCCCCAAGTTTCATATCCTTCTCATACTGCAAAATATGATCATCTCTTCCTAACAGTCTTCCAAAGTCTTAACTCATTCCAGCATTAAGTCCAAAGTCTTAAATCTCATCTGAGACTTCTCTCCTTCCACCTTTGAGCCTATGAAATAAAAATCAATTATTTACTACTAAGATAAAATAGGAGCACAGGAATTAGGTAAACACGTCTACTCCAAGAGAGACAAACTGTCCAAAAGGAAGGGGCTACAGGCCCCACACAAGACTGAAACCCAACAGGGCAGTCATTAAATCTTAGAGTTCTAAAATAATCTCCTTTGACTCTACGTCTAGCATCCGTGTGTGAGGGGTGGGCGCCCAAGGCCTTGCACAGCCCCACCACTGTGGACTTTCCTAGGCACAGTTCAGGTAGCTGATCTCTTGGGTTGGAATTGAGAGTCTGCCACTTTTCTAAGCTCAGGGATGAAACCTCCTAGTTGATCTACCTACCATTTTGGATTCTAAAACACAATGATCCTGTTCCCATAGCTCCTTTAGGCAGTGCCTGAGTGAGAACTCTGTAGGAAGACTTCAACCCCACAATTCCCCCCTGGTTCTGCCCTAGTAGAGGCTCTCTGCAGGGGCTCTGCCCAAGCACCCAGGCTTTCTCATACAATATATTAGTTCATTCTCACACTGCTAAAAAGAACTACCTAAGAATGGGTAATTTATGAAGAAAAGAGGTTTAACAGCTCTTCAGGCTTAACAGGAAGCATGATTGGGAGGCCTTGGGTGACTTCAAATCATGCCAGAAGTCAAAAAGGAAGTAAGCACCTTCTTCACATGGCAGCAGGAGAGACAGAGAACAAGGGTGGAAGTGCCACACACTTTTAAACCATCAGATCTCATGAGAACTCACTACCATGTGGATGGCAAGGGGGGACATTCACCCCCATGATCCAATCACCTCCCACCAGGTCACTCCCCCAACATTGGAAAGTAGAGTTTGACATGAGATTTGGGTGAGGATACAGAGCCAAACCATATCATACATCCTCTGAAATCTAGGTGGAAGCTGTCATGCCTCCTCTACTCTGAGAACCTGCAGCTTTCATACTACATCAAAGCCACCAAGGGTTACAGTTTACATCATTCAAAATTGCAACCTGGGCTGTACCTTGAGCCTTTTGAGCCAAAGCTGGAGCTGGAGCAGCCTAGATGAAGGGAGCAACATCCCAAGCTGAACAGAGCAACGGAACCCTGGCCTGGTCCACAAAAATCATTCTGTCCTCCCCAGGCTCTGGGACTGAGGAGAAAGGAGAGCCAGTCCGAGTCCCAAACGGAAGAACCTGGAGTCCTGTGTTCAAGGGCAGGATGTATCTTTCTCTCCATGTATCCAGCATGGGAGAAAGATGTAGGCTGGGAGGCTAGGCCAGTCCAGCCTTTTTTTTTTTTTTTCTTGGCCTGCTTTGTATTTGCTAGCAGCTGATTAGATGGTACCCACTCAGATTAAGGGTGGGTCTGCCTTACCCAGCCAGCTGCCTCAAATAGTAATATCCTTTGGCAATACCCTCAGAGACACACCCAGGGTCAATACTTTACATCCTTCAAACCAATCAACTTGACATTCAATATTAGCCATCATAGTTGATAAGAAAGGGTAAGCTCCTTAAAATTGAGTAGAAATTATGCTTTTAAAATAAAATAGACTTTATTTAGATTTACCATAAACCTCCTGCCACCACACTTGCATAGCCTACTCCACTATCAACATTATCCTCCAAAGTGGTACATCAGTTAAAATTGATGAAACTATATTGACATATTATTATTCCCCAAAGGCCACAGTTTATATTCAGGTTCGCTCTTGACTTTGAACAAGTGTATTCCATGGCTTTGGACAAATTTCAAATCACATGTGTCTCCTACAACTCTATCATCCACGAAGTTTCACTAGCCTAAATGTCTTCTGTGCTCTTCCCATTTATCCTTCCCTATCCCCTAACTTCTGGAAGTCACCGATCTTTTTATTGTCCCCAGAGTTTTGCCTTTTGCAGAACATTATATAGTTGGAAGCATACAGTATGTATAGTTTTAAGATTGGCTTCTTTTATTAATAGTATACATTTAAGGTTCTTCCATGTCTTTTCATGACTTGACACTTTATCTCTTTTTGTTGTTGAAAAATAGTCCATTGTCTGAATGTATAACAATCTATTCATCCACTAACCTACTGAGTCCTTCATGTTGATTGCTGAGTTCAACCATCTTGATTGCTTCCAAGTTGTGGCAATTAAGAATAAGGGTGCTGTAAATACCTGTGTGCAGTTTTTGTGTAGAAAAAAATTTTCAACTCATTTGGGTAAATACCAAAAACTACAATTGCTGAATCATATGGTCAGAGTGTTGTCAAGGTTCTGGATTTGTCCATTTTAATTATTGTGTGGTGGTATCTCATTGTTTTAATTTATATTTCTATGATGACATGATGTAAAATATCTTTTCATATGTTTACTTGCCATCTGTTTTTCTTCTTTAGTGAGGTGTCCGTTAAGGTCTTGGCCTACTTTTTAATCAAGTTGTTCATTTTCTTATTGATGAGTCTCAAATTATTTGTCTATTTTGGATAAAGGTTCTTAAATGAGTTGTTATTTTGCAATTATTTTCTCAATCTGGGGCTTGTTCTTTCATTCTCCTGAGATAAATTTTTAATTTTAATGAATTTTTTGTCTACTTCTATAATCCATTTTGACTTTTTTGTGTGTGAAAAATACAGTCTTTATCCAGATTCCATTTTTTTTTTTTTTTTTTGCATAAAGATTTCCAGCACTATTTGTGGGAAAGACTATCTTTGCTTCATTGTACTGTCTTTGCTTAGTTGTGAAAAATCAGTTTACTATATTTATACGGATCTCTTTTGGGACCATTTTGTTGCATTGATCTATTTGTGTATTCTTTTGTCCTATGATAATGTTATTATAAGTTTTAAATTTGTATAGTATCAGTCTTCCAGCTTTTTTTTCCTTCAAAATTATGTTACATGTTTTGAGTCTTTTTATCTCTGAATAACTTAAAATCAGGTTGTTAATATTGACAGAAATATAAATAAATAAAACAAACCTTAGTATTGTGATTGTTTTTGTGTTAAATCGGAGGGCAAGAACTGCATCTTGCCCTTAGTATTTAGTATCAAAGACAGTATTGAGCATGGAAAACTCTCCATTTATATTATTATTCTTTAATTTTTTATTAGCACTTTTTAGTTTTCTTCATAAAATCTTGTACTTTTAAAAAATTTTACCTACGTATTATAATTTTTGGTGCTAACGTAAATGATTTTGCTTTCTGATTTCAAATTGCACTTTTTTATTGCTGCTATATAGAAAAACAAGTGACTTTTGTATATTAACCCTAGGGTTATTTCTTTCAAGACTTCCTTTGTTGACTGTTTTGGATTTTCTATATTAAAATTATGTCATCTGTGGACAAAGACAGTTTTGTTTCTTCTTTCCATGTCAGTATCTTATTTTATTTTATTCCAGTAGCTAGGATTTCCAGTATGATGCTGAAAAGAAGTGATAAGAGGAGACATCATTACCTTGTTTCTAATGACAGTTTCTTGCCATTAAGCATAATGTTAGCTATAGTATTTTTTGTAAATATTTTTTCCCACATTGAAGATGTCCCCTTCTATTCCTAGTTTACTGTAAAGGAGGGGTAAGTTAATTCATAGAATAGTTAATTATATTAGTGCAAATACAGAATTATCATGGAAGAGAATAAAATTCCTTAGCAAGTATGCAAATCAGAAAGATGTTTAGAAAATATGCAGCCTCCCACAGTTCACTTAAGGAGAAGAAATACAATCCAAATGCAAGGCATAAGTTGTCACTATCAGCCATAATACTTGCCCCAAGAAGCTTTGATTTATCAATCACACTAGTAATTATAGTTCTGTTCTGCTCAATGCAGCCCTTTCCCTGTAGAGATTTTTGCATGAGAAAAATATGCCACTTGTAAATATTCCACAAAATTATCATTTCAACAATCATTTTATTATGACCATTATTCACTGCAGACTGCTAACTAGTCTTTCCATCCCTACATTATCTTTCATCATACACCCACTCCATTGGCTTTAAAAATATAGACTTATTTATCTCAGCAAACACTGAAAATTCAAACAAATATTAAAACACCTCAGATTTCATTCCAAGTAGACAAATACTTGCCTTATGGAAATCCCAGAAGAGAGAGATAAAGGGGAGGAAAGAATATTAAATATGTGATAGATGAAAACTTCCAAAATCTGGGGAAGAAAATGGACATCCATGTCTAGAAGCTTAACAAGCCCCAAATAAGGAAAATCCAAAAAAATCCATACCTAGAAAAATCATAATCAAATTGGCAAAAGTCAAAGACAAAAAAAGAATTTTGAAAGCAGTAAGTGGCATGCCAGAAGGGAGTATGATGATATTTTCAAAGCACTAATGAGATATAAATAAATGTCAAAATACTATCTGCGGCAAAATTTTCTTCAAAAAACAGTAAGTAAAAAATCCTCCTTGTGAAACAAATTCTGAGTGTGTTTATCACCACTAGTCCTGGCTTATGAGAAAATCTAAAGAGAGTCCTTGAAGTTGAAAGAAACTGATGCTAAACAGTAACATGAACTGACTGGTATAGGTAAATATCAAAACACATACAGAATAGTGTAATATTGTAATGTTGATGAGAAAATGATTTTAAATTCTAGTATAAAAGATACAAAGACATGACTACATAAATATAACAAAGATACATAAACATAACTATAAAATATGTTAATGAAAGCACAGTACAAAAGCTGCAAACAGTAACATCAATAACAAAGTGTTAAGGGAGAGGAAGTAGAAATGTAGAATTTTTGTATGTGAAAAAAATTAAGCATTTATCAGCTTATAATGGACTCTTATAAGTTGGTTTATTTAAGTCCAATAGTAACCACAAAACTACCCACAGAAAAGACTTACAACATAAAAAAAGATAAAGGGATCAATGCACTGTAATAAAAAATAATAAAACGCAGGGGAAGACAGTAAAAGAGAAATAGTTGCAAAGAACTAGACAACACCGAGCAAATGATAAACAAAATTGCAGTAGTTAAGCCCTTTTCTATCAATAATTACTTTAAATTTAAATGGACTAAACTCTTTCAAAGGGCATAAGAGTGGCTTAACAGATAAACAAAACAAGATTCAAATATATGCTGTCTACAAGTGTATTAGACTGTTCTCACACTTCTATAAAGAATTACCTGAGACTGGGTAATTTATGAAGAAAAGAGGTTCAATTGACTCACAGTTCTGCAGACTATACAGGAATCATGGCTGGGAGGTCGCAGGAAACTTACAATCATGACAAAAGACAAAGGGGAGGCAAGCACTTCTTACCATGGCAGAGCAGGAGAGAGAGAGAAAGGGGGAAGTGCTTTACACTTTTAAACAACCAGATCTCATGAGAATTCACTCACTATCATGAGAACAGCAAGGGGGAACTCTGTCCCCATGGTCCAATCTCCTCCCATCAGGTCCCTCTCCCAAAGTTGGGAATTATAATTCAACATGAGATTTGGGTGGGGACACAGAGCTATACTATATCAACAAGACACTCACTTTAAATTTAATGACATATATGATAGAAGTGAAGGGATGTAAAAAGATATTCCATTCAAATTGTAACAGACAGCAGGATTGGCTATATTTAAAAATATATATACTTTAAGTGAAAATCTGTCACAAAAGACAAAGGACATTATATAATAATAATAAGGTCAATTTTTCAGTTAGATACAGTAATTATAGATATATTTTTTACCCAATATTAGAGGACCTGAATATACAAAGCCAACATTAAAAAACTGAATAAGGAAAAATTCCAGTAGATGTAATTGATACCAAATGCCTTTTCTGACCACAATGCAACAAAACTAAAAATCAATAGCAATAGAGAACCCGGGAAATTCACAAACATGTGAAAATAAAACAAAACACATTTGAGCAACCAGTGGGTCATAAAATTAAAAAAAAATGAAAATTAGAAATTATCTTGAGACAAATGAAAATAAAAAAACAACATTCTCAAACTAATGACATATAGAAAAAACAGTACTAACTGGGAAGTTTACAGTGATACAGGCCTATATTTTAAAAAGAGGAAAGATTTTAAACAACCTAACTTTATCCTTCAAAGAATTGCTTAAAAAAATCCAAAGTTAGTAGAAGGAGAGGAATACTTAAGAATACAGAAAAAATGAACAAAATGGAAAATAGAAAAACAGTATCGGTGAAATTGGGGAGTTGGTTCTTGAAAGCATAAACTAAATAGGCATTTTTCAACCATTACCAAGACTAAGAAAAAAAAAGAGATGACTTAAATAAAATCAAGTATGAAAGAGGAGGTTTTATCATTTATGCCATAGCAATAAAAAAAGAACCATTCGAAATTATATTAGTGCTAAAAGTCAAAAACTTAGATGACCTAGAAGATGTGGATAACTTCCTAGAAACATACAACCTTCCTAGACTGAATCATGAAATGTAGAGTGTCTAAGAAGATCTATATTCAGTGGATATTTACTAAAAATATCCATGTTTATTGTAATAGAAATACAATTTTCAAATTTATGTAGAATCCAAGTGAATTCCCAACAGCCAAAACAATCTTGAGAACAAAAAACAAAGCTAGAGATATCACATTTCCTGATTTTAAAATATATTACAAAGCTACAGTAATCAAAGCAATATGGTCCTGGCATAAACACAGATATACAGACCAGTGGAACAGAATAGAGAGCCTGGAAATAAATCCACACATATATAGTAAACTGATCTTCAACAAAGTTGCCAAGTATACATTCTGAAGAAAGAATAGTCACTTCAACAAATGGAGCTAGGAAAACTGGATATCCACATGCAAAAGAAGAAAATTACCCTTATTCTATAGTGTACATAAAAGCAACTCAAAGTGGATTAAGGACTTAAACATAAGACCTGAAACTGTAAAGCTCTTTTAAGAGCTTTACATCAGAGACATTATAAAAACATCAGAGACATTATAAAAACATCAGAGAAAACCTTCAGGACATTGGTCTTGGTAATAATTTTATGAATAAGACATTAAAAGCACAGACAACATAAGCAAAAATAGGGGGACTGCATCAAACTAAAAGGCTTCCACACAGCAAATAAAACAATTAACAAAGTGAAAAGGCAACCTACAGAATGGGAGAAAATATTTGTATACTATATACCTGATAAAAAGTTAATTTCCAAACACATAAATAACTTGTATAACTCAATAACAACAACAACAACAAAATTAACAACCCAAGTTAAAAGCGGGCTAAAATTTTAATAGACTTTTCTTCAAAATATATGCACAAATGGCCAAGCAGTATACGAAATGATGCTCGACCTCACTAGTAATTAGGGAAGTGCAAGTCAAAAACACAAAGAGCTATCACTTCGCAGCTGTTAGAATCCCTATTACCAACAAATCAAAAGACAGGTGTCAACAAGGTGTGGAGAAATTGAGACCCTTGTACACTACTAGTTGGAATGCAAAATGGTACATCTGTTACATAAAACCATATGGAGGTTTCTCAAAATTAAAAATGGAACCACCACATAACCCACCAATCCCACTTGCTGGGTATTTACAAAAAAAAGAATTGTTCTCAGAGTCTCGAAAAGATATTTGCACTCCAATGCTAATTGAAGCACTATTTACAATAACCAAGATATGGAAACCACCTAAATATCAACTGACACATGAATAAAAAATTAAGTATATACATATAATATTATTCAGCCTTAATATAAGAAAATTCTTCTATTCAGCCTTAAAAAAAAGATAATCCTTCTATATACAACAACATAGATAAAATATGACCACATTACACTAAATAAAATAAGCTAGTCACAGGAAGACAAGGAATCCTGATTTACTTAGATGAGGTATCTAAAGTAGTCAAACTCATAGAAGGAGAAAGCAGATAGGCTGTTACTGGAGCAGAAGGAAGGGAAAATGAGCTACTAATAAATGGGTATAAAGATTTAATTCAATTATGCAAAATGAATTTCTTGAAATCTGTTGTACAATAATTTGTCTATAATTAATAATATTGTATGATACACTTAAAAATCTGTTAAAAGGGTACAGCTCATGTTAAGTGTTCTTACAATGATAAAAGCAGAAAGTTAAAACAATTCATGCAATCAAATATCTCATCAGAAAGGTAAATATTAATGAATATTTTGTTTAAAATGTAGAATTATTTTATTTAGAATAGTCATAGTAGAGCACACATTACAAAAATATAAACTTTTAAAAATAACACCAAAAGCCACCGCCCGGTGCGGTGGCTCACGCCTGTAATCCCAGCACTTTGGGAGCTCAGAGAGGAGGATTGCTTAAGGCCGGGAGTTCAAGACCAGCCTGGCTAACATAATGAGACTCTGTCCCTAATAAAAAATAAGAGAAAATGTTTAAAAAGAAAAAAAACATTTAATAAAAAAAAAAAAAAATAACACCAAAATGTTACTAATTTTGCAATTTGATTTTGTATCTTGCAAAACTATTGAATTTATTTATCAGTTCTACCAGCTTTTTGGTAGTGAGGATGTGAATCAAAGAGAACTCCTGTACAGTGTTGCTGGGAATATAAATTATTACAGCCACTATGAAAAAGAATATGGAGTTTCTTCAAAATCTAAAATCTAAAAATAGAAATACTTTATGATGCAGAAATCCCAATGTTGGGTAATTTCCACAAGAAAGGAAATCAGTATATAGAAGAGATATCTGCACTACCCTATTTATTGCAGCCCTATTCACAATAGCTGAGATATGGCTCCTTAGCCAAGGAGTGAACCTAAGTATTCATTAACAAACTAATAAGAAAATGGGATATAGACACACAATGGAAATTAAGCTATAAAAGAATAAAATCCTGTCATTTCCAACAACATAGATGAAATGGAGGACATTCTGTTAAGTAAAATAAGGCAGGCATAGAAAGACAAATATTGCATTTTTAACTCATATGTGGGAGATGAAAAAGTTAATCTCATAGATGTAGAGAGTAAAATGGTGGTTACCAGAGTTTGGAAAGGGTAGGAGGAAAGAGGGGAAGAAGAGAAGTTGCTTAATGGGTACAGCAATACAATCAGATAGAAAGAATACATTCTAGTGTTTAATAGCACAGTAGTGTGAATATAGATAACAATAATTTAATGTACATGTCAACGTGGTTAGTAGAAATGATCTGATATCTTCCCAAGACAAATAATGTTTGAAGTGATGGATCCCAATTACCCTGATTCAGTCATTACACACTGTATGCAATCTATGAAAATATCACATGCAGTCCATAAATATGTACACTTATTATGTATGAATTGAAAAGACTAGATAAATGCCAGAAAATTTATCTGGACAACCATATTATTTAGAGGTCTCTACAGCAATGTTCTTTGACATGTGTGTGGTGATAGTGAAAAATTACTTTATCATTTGATTCCTTGAAAAATAAAATACAAATTAACTTCTGGCTAACTCAGCACATACAACAGAGAAAATCATATAAATACTACTTGCTTTATTAACTTAGAACACTCTAAAATATATTGATTTTTGAGGTAAATATTGAAAGCTGGATACTTAGAATGTGTATGGTGATAAGGAAACTATTTGTTTGAGCTATGAATAGAATGACCAATAGTTCTGATTTACCCAAGAAGTTGTCTGTTTATATCTAAAGTCTTGGCATAATTATTAATGAAGAATATTTTTGTTCCCCAAATTTCCCAGTTTTGACCATAAATTGTATGGTTGTTATGATAGTAAGTTATACATGTTAACTTGGTTAGGCTATTGCATCTCTATATCTGAATGGTATATTGGTTTTGTAACTCTGGAGAAATCTGACACATTTACCACAGATATAAATAGTTAAATAATAATAATAAACAGTAACTATAGCTATTACCACTAAGTAATAATCCCAAGCTGCCAAAGTTCTCATTTATAAAATAATGAAAACAATTCCTACTTCATAGCCTGTTTATTGTGAGTATTCGAGATCCATTCTATGCCTGGCCAGAATAGTATTCCAAAAAAGAAAAAAAAAAATGTTATTTTAGAAGAAACATTAGTTCTAAAAATGGCTTTCTTCTTAATCTCTATAGATATTGATTTACTTTTCTTAAATCAAAGATCAAATTTTAGTGTGTCCTCCCTTACATGGGCTTCTTTGTTGGAGAGTCTGGATTTTTCTACTTTTGGTGGAAGTGAGGTGGTGTCTTCTTCTTCAAGTTTTTTCACCTAAGTTCCAAGGAGAGGGGTTCCCATTAATGGATTGACTGTAATGTAGAAAAAATGAGGATTATGACATGCTGAACAATTCCCTGGACATGTCCCCAGGAGTTCATTTTCTTTGTTTCTCGTTATTTTAAAAACCTTAAGTGCTACATTCACCATTAAAAAGCAAGTCTGAGAACATTTCTATCTCCAAAAGCTTCCAAAGGTGTGTTTGGCTGCCTAATGGAGTTTCATCCAAAAGTATCAATAAAACTCACAGCTAAAAACTCAAACATAAGCCAAAAAATAGTCTTTTCTTTAAACCATAAGCACTTAAAGCTATTTCTACCTAGTCTCCTTTGTAGAAATTTAGCCAACGGGTGAATTTAATCTTAATTGGTCAATTTCATATAAAGTATTCAATTGTTAAATAAGTAATCATTTTCTACTCCCTGAAAGCACTCTACTTGATGATATGGAGACAAAAAAAAGTTCAAATCATAGTTCTGGTTCCAAACTTTAAGTTCAAATCAGGTAAAGAAAGAATGGTGAAAGTCACTGTGATGTAAAATAAAGAAAATGAATGCCATAGGAATTGCGAAGATAAAATATAACGGAGTTCAGAGAAAGGAGCGACTGTTTCTGCTGGAGTGTTACATTAAGGAGATGGCATTTAAACTGTACCTTAAATAATGGGTGAGTTTTAATATGTAATGATGAAGAAGAAAGAGATTCGAGATGGAGGGTACTTGTAAATCAACTCTCCGTGTTGAGAAATGAAGAGGACTTGTTGGGACAACTACAAGAAGCTCAACATCTTTAGAACTTGGAGTGTGAGAAAAGTGGCAGCAAGGTGTAGGGATGGATTGACCTCTGTTTTGGCCTAAATTGGCAGGCTAAGTTTTTAGGCAGTGATAGATATCCATTTCAGGTTTTGTTTTCCTTCATTATTGTGGCAGATGCTATTAATGCAACATTTTGTATTAGCCCAGTTTTGTTACCATAAATAAATACCTGAGACTGGGCAATTTATAAAGAAAAGAGGTTTATTTTGGCTCATAGTTCTGTGGATTGTACAGGAAGCATAGTGCAGGCATGCTTTGGTGAGGGCCTCAAGAAACTTACAACTATGGCTGAAAGCAAAAAGAGACCCAATATGTCACAGCATGAGAGAGGAAGCAAGGGAGAGGAGGAGGTGCCAGACTCCTTTTAACAAGGAGACATTTGTTTCAAGGAGTAACAAACTGACAGAGTAAGAACTCACTCATCATCACGCATGAACTAACAGAGTAAGAACTAACAGATGAACTAACACATGAACTAACAGAGTAAGAACTCGCTCATCATCAAGGTGATGAGCTTCATAAAGGATCCACCCCATGATTTAAATCTCCCACTAGGCCTTACCTCCCAGAGTGGGGATCACATTTCAGCATGAAAATTGGAGGGGACGAATATCCAAACTATATCACTTTTAAAAAAATAAATATAGCAATAAGATAAGTATGGCAAAATATGTTCAGAATGCCGTAGACATTTGAATTTGTTTTAAAAAGTACAAGGTAAAGAGAATCTGAAACAAGCAAATGTCAGTGGAATGGTGAGAAGGGCAGTAAGCTTTGCAATATCACAGAGATAGAATAAAAAGGATGTGAAAAGGGAGAGGAATTCAAAGATGACTTCAAACCTGCATGTCTAGAATGATCTTATTTGAATAATGGCAGTCAGAGCAATGAGCAGAGGTAAGTTTTTCAGAAAAATGGAGGTGTGCAGCCTCGTTCCTGTTGAGGTTAAGGTGCTTATCACACAAGGAAGTTCGCCAGGATGAAGGATGTCCTCCAGGCTATTGTACTTATATTTCTATTTCTATTTTCTTCTCATCTAAAGATGTCCAAACATCATTAAATAGCAACTTGCCTTGCTTTTTATTTTAAGAGAAGTACTTGTAAGTAATCATTTTCTGTAAAATTTGCTGTTTATTTTTTTACTGTGGCGGCTACCATATTCTAGTATTTTTCCTTTTAGGCTTACTTTCTCTAGAAATATATTGGTGGATGTAGAGTTCTCAGTGAGGTCTTGGTGGGTACATGAGTTTTATTCATATGAAAGAGGAAAAACTTAACTTATAAGACAGAATGGGACAGAATGTGATTCTTGTGGGGATATGGTAGCAAGTGAAAAAAAGAAGCCTAAGGAAAGACACTTTGATAATTATTGCATCTATGAAGTGGTAGAATAAAGACAAGGAAGAGAGGCAATAAGACAGCTTAAAAAGAGGGTAAAAGATATGCAAATGTTTGGAAGTACAGTTTCACGAAACATAATTCACTAATTAGCATATGATTAGATGGAAAGGGAAGTCACTCTATCATGAATTAAATAGTCTCTTCAGATGTTTTTAGATATATAAACATGGAGCTATTTTTGCCTCTTTTTTCCAATATTTGTATATTCTTTCAATTATAGAATCTAGAACTTTCTAAACAATGTTAAATATCAATGGAAATAGTACAATACTTGCTTATTTTTCATTTTAATAGTTTGATACAGGTCATTATTTTCTACAAAGTTTTCTCTTGGCCTTAGACTTAGTTCAATATTTTATTAGAAATGGTTGTGATTTTTAAAACATTTTTGGTATCTACATATATTAAATTGCATATCCCATTATATAATATTTGTTATTCCATATTAATTATAATTCTATTTTGATGGATTTTGCTATGTCTTTCCCATGTATACACTTCATGTCACACCATTATATCCCCATATAAGAAATAGTATTTTTTTATCTTTACAGCTATTTTTTTAAGAAAATGAAAGAACCAAACATAGAAATCAATAAAGACAACATTTTCCTCCTGTATTTCAAAAGCATAAGCTCTGAAAGACTCACCCAGGGAACAAGAAAGAGAATTCAAAACATAGATGAAGAGACAATATATCTCATTTTCTGGCTGAACAAAACTCTCCAGAATAGGGGAATTAAAAGATTTTCAAAGAAATCTTCAGTGTGACTTTGGGGAAAAGGTCTGCACTTTGACTTATCCCTACCCACTGGGCAGTCAATGTGTGTGTGGGAGGGAAGGGGAGGCTGGAGAACTCTCAGAACAGTAGAAAGCCCACAGGGGTTTTAGCTGTACCATATAAGAATGTATGGCCTATTTCTGGAAAAGTTTCTTAATATATATCTGGTTATCCGTATTTTCTTTTTGAATATACTTCATACAAAGAAGAAATAAATAAATAATGGTTGAGAAAAAATTTATGCATATGAGAAGGGAAAGTCATATTATGAATACAGAAAAAAAGGTGTCCAGAAATTGGTGAGGGAAAGATAAACAATTCACTTTGGACATGATACAAGATCTACATAGACACCCAACAGAAGATGAAGTGAAAATGGTCAATAAATATATGAAAAAAGTACTGCCTCACTAGACGTGAGAACAATGTGAATTAATAAACATAAAATATTTTTTTCACCTATAGAATCAACGCAAATAAAAAGAACTAAAAAAAAATAATGATTTGTAATTCTGGCAGCACTGGAAACTACTCAACGGGCCTTCCACAAAAAACAAAAGCCTGGATAAAATTAATTTTAGGCATTGCTGTTTCACAGTAACTTCTGAAAATCTGTTTTCCCTTTAACCAAAATACACTTGTATTTTATTTTATAAAGTATATGTATTTGTAGTAAATAAAAGATGGAATAAAATAATCGTCAAGCAGTAAAATGCTATCAAAATAATGAATACGGGTTAAAAAATATAAACTTCTAAAATAAAATTAATATTTTGAAATTTAACAAAACTTAATAAAAGATTCACCATTAAACCAAACACCATGGAAGAAAAAATTATAAATCGCAAGAAAGATATAAAATTTTCTCATAATTAATCACATAAAGACAAATGAAAATAGAGGG
>NW_016823861.1:77818-98422 GCF_001698545.2 Rhinopithecus bieti | reverse complement strand
AAAAAAAAAAAAAAAAAGCAGCAGCTCAGTGGTGCCTAGATCAGAACTACAATTAGGAGAAAGCATATAGAAATGGGTTTGGTGAATAACTGAAAGGATGATATTTAAGAAATAAGAATGTCCAGGTGTTTAATGATAAGAAGAAAGCTATATAAAATTATTATAAATCTATCACGATTAGAATAGTTATCAGGGACACTAGACCCACATAGAACTCTAGAGGTAGTTAGTTACTAGAACATGGCATCTCTATGGGCAAGATTACATCTGGAAAAAAAAGGGAAATTTTCAATCTATATAAGCAAAAGAAAGGATGATTATATGATCACATGGTTGAGGAAAGCTAGCCCAATAAATGGTCATAATCTCTTGCTGTTTGGTTACTTGACTGGTTAGGTAACAGATATGACGATGGGAAAAGTCAATTGGAAAACTTTGCAGCTAAGATGGAAAAAAAAAACTTTGCAGCTAAGATGGAAAAAAAAAAAAAAAGAAGAAAAGAAAATCTATCTTGGAAAAATCTGCAGCTTAGCACTATACTTTAAAACCTGAAAAATGTAGGGATAGTGATCCTAATCATATTATTAATGCATTAGTCTAGTTCTCACAAAAGCCAGACAGATCCTGGAGGTTAACAGTGGTCTTTCACATGTAGTAAACCCTATAGCAGCATATGCTCATACAAGAACTTTGCTGAAACATATGAAGACTGCCTAGATCAAAAGACAGGTGGCTATTGATCTAGGAAATGCTGCACCACTGTTACCATAAATTTAAAAAGAAACAGTTTGCATTCACTTGGAATGGATAAAAGTATATATTGATGGTAATTTCCTAGGCCTTTGTTACTTTTTCAACCTCTGTAACAATAGGAACTAAAAGGATCTGGACCTTCTGGCCATGTAACACAATACTAAAGCCAGTTCAATAAAAGTATAACATCATGGTAATCAAATCACATTGGCAATAAGTGAAAAATATATTGGAGGCTATATTAATCTGTTCTCATGCTGCTAATAAAGACACACCGAGACTGGGTAATTTATAAGGGAAAGAAGTTTAATTGACTCACAGTTTCACATGCCTGGGGAGACCTCACAATCACAGCAGAAAGTAAAAGAAGAGGTAAGTCATGTCTAACATGGTGGCAGGCAAGAGAGCATGTATAGGAAAACTCCCCTTCATAAAACCATTAGATCTCATGAGACTCATTCACTATCATGAGAATACCACAGGAATGACCTGCCCCATAATTCAATGACTTCCCACCCAGTCCCTTCCATGACATGTGGAAATTATGGGAGCTACAATTCAAGATGAGATTTGGGTGGGGTCACAGCCAAACCATATCATTCTGCCCCTGGCACCTCTAAAATCTCATGTCCTCACATCTCAAGACTAATTATGCCTTCCCAACAATCCCTCAAAGTCTTAACTCATTTCAACATTAACCCAAAAGTCCAAGTTCAAAGTCTTATCTGAGACAACGCAAGTCCCTCCTGCCTATGAGTCTGTAAAATCAAAAGCAAGTTAGGTGCTTCCTAAATAAAATGAGGGTACAGGTATTGGGTAAATACAGCCATTCCAAATGGGAAAAAATGGCCTAAACAAAGGGGCCACAGGCCCCATGCCAGTCTGAAATCCCACAAGACAGCAATTGAAACTTAAAGCTCCAAAATAATCTCCTTTGACTTCATGTCTCACATTCAGGTCATAGTGGTGCAAGAGGCAGGTCCCCATGGCCTTGGACAGTTTCACCCATGTGGCTTGCAGGGTACAGCACCCCCTCCTAGCTACTTTCATAGGCTGGTGTTGAGTGTCTGTGGCTTTTCCAGGTGCACAGTGCAAGTTGTCAGTGGATCTAACATTCTGGGTCTGGAGTATGGTGGCCTTCTTCTCATAGCTTCGCTAGGCAGTGCCCCAGAGAGGACTCTGTGTGGGGGCTGTTATCAACTTTCCCTTCCACATTGCCCTAGTAGAGGTTCTCCATGAGGGCTCTGACCCTGCAGCACATCTCTGCCTGGACTTTCAGGCATTTCCATACATACTCTGAAATCAAGGTGGAGGTTTGCAAACCTCAATTCTTGACTTCTGTGCACACGCAGGTCCAACATCATGTGTAAGTCACCAAGGCTTGGGGCTTGCACCCTCTGAAGGGTGCCTGAGCTATACATCTGCCCCTTTTAGCCATGGCTGGGATGCAGGGCACCAAGTCCTGAGACTGCACAAAGCAGCAAGGTCCTGGGTTTGGCCCACAAAACCATTTTCTCCTCCTAGGACTCTGGGTCTGTGATGGGAAGGGCTGCCATGAAGACTTCTGACATACCCTGGAGACATTTTCCCCATTGTCATGGGGATTAACATTTGGCTCCTCATTACTCATGCAAATTTCTGCAGCCAACTTGAATTTCTTGTCAGAAAATGGGTTTTGCTTCTCTATCACATCATCAAGCTGTACATTTTCCAAATGTTTATGCTCCACTTCCCTTTTAAACATAAGTTCCAATTCCAAACCATATTTTTGTGATACATAAAACTGAATGCTTGTAACAGCACCCAAATCACCTCTTGAATGCTTTGCTGCTTAGAAATTTCTTCTGCCAGATACCCTCAATCATCTCTCTCAAGTTCAAAGTTCCATAGATCTCTAGGGCAGGGGCAAAATGCCACCAGTCTCTTTGCTAAAGCATAACAAGAGTCACCTTTGTTTCAGTTCTCAAAAAGTTCCTTATCTCCATCTGAGGCCACCTCAGACTGGACTTCATTGTCCATATTACTATCAGCATGTTGGCCAAAGCCATTCAACAAGTCTCTAGGAAGTTCCAAACTTTCCCACATCTTCCTGTCTTCTAAGCCCTCCAAACCGTTCCAACCTCCTCTTGTTACTCAGTTCCAAAGTCGCTTCCACATTTTTTGGGTGTCTTTACAGCAGTGCCTCACTACCCAGTACCAATTTACTGTATTAGTCTGTTCTTGCACTGCTGATAAAGATATACCTGAGACTGGGTAATTTATAAAGGAAAGAGGTTTAATTGACTCACAGTTCCACATAGCTGGGGAGGGCTCACAATCATGTGGAAAGTGAAGGAGGAACAAAGTCACATTTTAAATGGTGGCAGGCAAGAGAGTGTATGCAGAGGAACTCCCCTTTATAAAACCAGTAGATCTCATAAGACTTATTCACGATCATGAGAACAGCACAGGAGGAACCCACCCCCATGATTCAATTACCTCCCACTGGGTCCCTCCCACAGCATGTGGGAATTATGGGAGCTGCAATTCAAGATGAGATTTGGGTGGTGACACTGCCAAACTATATCAGAGGCCTTGGTAAGACACATGCATTTCAGAAGGGAAAAGACAAACCTTACAAAAATTCATTGCCCCACCATGTTAGTGACATATTTAGAGTAGAGTTTTTCAGGACATGCTAGTATATCCTCTTCATGGTAATACATAAAATATTGAATCTCACAACCCTCACTATTAAGAAGAGAGCACAATATCTTTGTCTTAGTTCATTTTCTGCGGTATAACAGGATATCACACTCCGGGTAATTGATAAAGAACAGAGCTTTGTTTGGCTCATGGTTCTGAAGGCTGGGAAGTCCAAGAGCATGGTACTGTCATCTGACAAGAGTCATCCCCATGGTCAAAGGTGGAAAGTGGAGGAGTGTGTGCAAGAGTGCAAGATAAAGAGAAGAACCAGGGACCAGGCATTTTATAACTTACTCTTGCAATAACAATATTAATCCATTCATGAGGACTGTGCCCTCATGACCCAAGTATCTTATTTGACTATACCTCTAAACAAACACCGTTCCATTAGGGATTAAGTTTCCAACACATGAACTTTTCAGGGACACATTCAAATCATAGCAATCTTGCAGTCTTCTTTAAATACTTAAAGTAGGATATTAGTGGGAATGTTAATCTGATCCATATACAGAGTAATTGCTTTTTAAGCCTGTCAGATTTAAATGGGGACCAAAATAGTAAAAGATTTTGCTGCAGTTCTAGGCTGTGGTACAAACACTTTTGCCACCTGGGCCACATTTGTTTTCAAACTTATGGTATCTGTTGTAAAAATAAACCAATAGGCAAACAAATAAGAAACCACTCTGGAATTCATGACAAGTCCAATCAGAGCATCATAACATAGATACCTATAGTCCTGTAGCTAGTCTGTGATATTTGTATCAAAGAGTTAAACATTTTTCAAAGAGCAGCCTTTTGTGAGCTATTGGATCCTGGTAGAGATGGAGAAATCAAGTGACAATGTGACTGAAATTGCCTACTATAAGCTGGGTTCTGCCAGACCCACTATGTCTTAATGTTGGCCAGTCCCAGCATCACTGAGTTGTAAGATATTAAGTAATATATCCAGGAATAAAAACAAGCAGGTACCTCCAGATCTCCATGTGATCTAATAACATTACATCAGTACCTATTCTCCAGCTCTCAATTATGACCATGTGAGAAGTTTTTTATCATTAGCTAATGGAGGAGCACAAAATGCCAGGTTTTGTTCATAGATAGATTGGGATAATAGCTGGGTATGACTGGGTACCTGGGTTGTGGTTGCACTACAGCCTCACTCAGGGGTAGTCCTGAAGGAAAAATCCTTCCATTGGGCATTTCCTCAAGCAATGCGTGTGCTTATCCATTTAATGTGAAAAATAAGGGGGCATGGAATTAGAATACGTACATGACATGGCTCATTGGTCAGAGGCTTGGAAGGAGAATAATTAAAATATCAAAGACAAGGAAGTCTGGGTTGAAGAAAAGGGAAGCTTGAAGATGAATCTGTGAGAGTGGGCATGAAACGTAAATATGTGTTTGTATGTCCTGTGTTAATGCTAGTCAGTTTGTCCACTGCAGAATAAAGAATGAATAGCCAAGGAGACAAAAACACCTGGGCAGGTTGACGTTAGCCATCTGCTCACCTCAGCATCATAGTACAAGCATAATTGGCACATGAACAGTGTCCCTATAGTCACAGAAATGGAAGTAATTAATGGATCCAATAGCTTGGAGTCACACTAGCTAAGGCTGATCTACTTTCTCCTGCAGGCAAATGTTTAACATAATGTTAATGAAAATCAATTCTGATCCCTTGATATGGTAATATTCTTCTGAAGACCAACCAGACCCTTGGCAGTGAGTTTACTTTAATGGACACTTTTCTCCCCGGAAAGGGTAGTCATTTATTTTAACAGCAGTAGACACGCGTTTTAAATTTCAGTGTGTTTCTCTCACCTATAGATGTCTTATTACACTATACAAGGGTTTTAAGAATGTTTCTCCAATAAAATTAGAGATATACTTGCAGCAAAGAAGGTATGAAATTGGTCCATTAAGTCACCATTTCTCTTAATGTCTCATTAACCAGAAATTGCCAAGCTGATAGAACTATATAATCACCTGTGGAACGTATAGCAGCGGTGTCAGCTTGTATAGGATACCTGTAAGGAAGCTTCTCTAAATCAATGGCTCACGTGTGGATTTGTAACCCCAATAATTAAAAAACATTGTTCTTAAACCAATAAATAAATTAGGAGTCACCTCACTTTCCATCATTACCATTGACCTATTTGGAGAATTTGTACTTCCTGTTCACCCATATTGAGGTTTTGTCAGTTTTGAAGTCCTGTTTCCTATAGGTTCATACAGTATAAGGAAAAATGCTTCCAAGAGACACAGAAAGGGTCCCATTAAATGTCAGACTATGGCTGTAGCTTGGTCACTTTAAACTTCTTGTGCCAAGAGTCCAGAAAAACAAACAAAAAAAGATCATCTGGATAAAGTAGTGCTTCTATTAAAAATGGGGTAGATAATAATATGACTGCAACCTGGCAATTACTTGAGCAACTCTTCAGATCACCAATCCAAATTGCATAAGAGGTGAATAAGCCATAAACTGAGAAAGGCAAGGTGACTAGCTGCTCATAAACATCAGGAATGTAAGTTCAGGTCACCTCATCAGATAAGCCAGTTAGACAAGCATCAGTGCTCACAAGCTTGAGAGGATTTTAGAAGAACTGGTGAAAGGAGGATAAAATAATTTAGTGTTTAAAATATTAAAATATTTGAAATTATTTTTCACATATTCTAATCATGTAATATTTATAACTTACATTAAAGAAAACAATTTTAAAATAACTATCTGCTCATGATACTTTAGTATGGTACATTCTTACCTGAAGCAAAGCATTTGGATCTAGTTATATTTAAAATTATTTTTACATTTTATTTTAATGTAATGTGGTAATGTTAAGTGTTCTTACACACTTAACATGAGATCTGTTCTCTTAACAAATTTTTAAGTGTGCAATTCAGTATTATTAACTCTAGGCACAATGTTGAAAAGCAGATATCTAGAATCTATTCATCTTGCACAATGGAAACTTTATGCCCTATGACTAGCAATTTCCTCCCTGCTCCACCCATCCTTTAGTGACCAACATTCTCCTCTTTGTTTCCATGAGTTTGATTACTTTAGATACCTGATTTAAGTGGAATAATAAGTATTTATCTTTCTGTTACTAGCTTATTTCTCTTTGCATAAAGTTCTCAAGGTTCGTCCACATCGTGGCATACTGTAGAGTTTCCTTCTTTCATAAAGCTGAATAATATTCCATTGTATGTTTATACAACACTTTCTTTATCCATTCCATTGATGGACAGCTAAGTTATTTCTACATCTTTGCTATTGTGAGCATTGCTGCAATGAACATCGGATACTAATATTTACTTGAGATCCTGGTGTCAATATTTTGATAAATACTTTGAGGTATGACTGCTAGAACAAAGAGCAATTCTATTTTTAGGTTTTTGAGGAGCCTCCTTTGTTTTTCTCATCCTCTGCCCCATTTTGCACCCCTATTAATGTAAAATAGTTCCAATTTTCCACGTCTTCATTGATGCTCACTATCTTTTGTTTTCTTTTGCTGTTGTTGTTGTTTTATTTTTTGTAGTAGTCATACTAACAGGTGTGAGCAGATATGTGATTGTAATTTTGATTTTCACTTCCCTGGTAATTGGTGATATTGAGCACCTTTTCATTTATCTGTTATTTGTATGTCTTCTTTGGAGAAATAGCTATTCAAATCCTTTGCCCATTTTTAAACAGGTAATTGTATGTTTTTTTTTTTTTTTTTTTTTTTTGCTTTTGCTATTGATTTAGAAGTCCCTAGCTTATTTTAGAAATTGACCCCTTATCTAATAAATGACTTACAAATATTTTCTCTCATTCTATACACTGCTTTTCTAACATTTCCTTTGCCATGCAGAAGCATTTTAGTTTGATATAGTCCCATTTGTCTATTTTTGCTTTGTTACTAGTGTTTTCGCTGTCATATTCATAAAATAATTTTCAAAACCAATGTGATGATTTTTCCCTGTTTTCTTTAAAAGATTTATAGCTTCAACACTTATTTTAAGTCTTTAATTCATTTTGAGTTGTGTTTGAGTTCTGAGTATTTTATTCTTTTATGCTAATGTAAATAAGATTGCTTTATTAGATTCCTTTTTTCAATACAATAAATATTTATTAAGTACCTCTTCAGCAGTGGTTCTTAACCTGGCAAAAATTTAGTCAACTAACAGATTTTGAAAAATAATGATGCTTGAGTTCCAAAATCACCATGTTCTTAAATAATGCTTGTAAGGCAAGTCCTGGCCTTTTTTTGTTTGTTGTTTTAGTATAGATGTTCTTTACTGGTAAATAAAATTTCCTTCTATCCCTGGTTTGCTAAATATTCTAAATGTGCAATGCATTTTATCAAACATGTTTTCTCCATTTTTGGAATAATATGGTTTTCTTTTCTGATTTATTTTAATTTTATGTCTATAGTTTTTGAGGGAACAGGTGGTGTTTGTTACATGAATAAATACTTTAGTGGAAATTCCTAAGATTTTGGTGCATCTGTCAACCAAGGAGTGTACACTGTACCCAATGTGTAGTCATTTATCCCTCACCTACCACCACTCTTCCTCTTGAGTCCCCATAATCCATTATATCATTCTTATGACTTTGTGTCCTCATATCTTAGCTCCTGCTAACAAGTGAGAACATGTGATATTTGGTTTATCATTCCTGAATTACTTCACTTAGAATAATGACCTTCAACTCCATCCAGGTTGCTGGAAATGTCATTATTTCATTCCTTTTAGTGGCTGAGTAGTTTTCCATGGTGTGTGTATATATGGCTATAAACATCTGTGTGCTGCTCTCTCTCTCTCTCTATATATATATATGTTTATGTTTATATAATAAACATATATAGATGTTTATATAATAAAATATATGTGGATGTTTATAGCTACACATATCTATATACATCTACATATTATATATAGATATATATAGCTATAAATATCTGTGTTCTGCTATAAAAATGCCTGTGCAAGTATCTTTGATATAATGACTTCTTTTCCACTGGATGCATACCCAGTAGTGAGACTGCTTGATCAATGGTAATTCTACTTTTAGTTCTTTAAAGAATTTCCCTATTGTTTCCCATCATGATTGTACAAATTTACATTCCCACCAGCAGTGTAAAAGTTTTCCCTTTTCACCACATCACAGCAACATCTACTATTTTTTGTTTTTTTAAATACTGGCTATTCTTGCAGGAGTAGGGTGGTATATCTCATTGTGGTTTTAATTTGCATTTCCCTGATAATTAGTGATACTGAGCATCTTTTCACATTTGTTGGCCATTTGTATGTCATCTTTTGAGAATCATCTAACAACCATGTCATTTACCCCCTTTTTGATGGGATTATTTGTTCTTTTCTTGCCGATTTGAGTTCCTTGTAGATTCTGAATATCAGTCCTTTGTTGGATATATAATTTGGGAATATTTTCTCCCACACCGTGGGTTGTGTGTTTACTCTGCCGAGTGTTTCTTTTTCTGTCCAGAAGCTTTCTAGTTTACTTAGGTTTCATGTGTTTATTTTTGTTTTTGTTGCATTTGCTTTTAGGTTCTTAAGTCATAAACTCTTTGCTTAAGCCAATGTCTAGAAGAGTTTTTCTGATGTTATCTTGTAGGATTTTTAGGGTTTCAGGCCTTAGATTTAAGTCTTTGGTTCATCTTGAGTTGATTTTTTGTATATGGTGAAAGATGGGGATCCAGTTTCATTCTCCTACCTGTGGCTTGTCAATTACCCCAGCACCTTTTTTTGAAAATGGTGCTTTCTTCACTTTACGTTTTTGTTTGCTTTGTTGAAGATCAGTTGGCTGTAAGTATTTGGTTTTATTTCTGGGTTCTCTATTCCATTTCATTGGTCTACATGCCTATTTTTCTACCAGTACCATGCTGTTTTGGTAACTATAGTCTTGCAGTATAGTTTGAAGTCAGGTAATGCAATGCCTCCAGATTTGTTCTTTTTGCTTAGCCTTACCTTGGCTATGTGGTCTCTTTTTTGGTTCTCTATGAATTTTACAGTTGTTTTCTTCTAGTTCTGTGAAGAATGATGCTAGGATTTTGAGAACTACATTGAATCTGTATATTACTTTTGGCAGTATGATCATTTTCACAAATTTTTTCTATACACTCATGAGAATGGGATGTGTTTTCATTTTGTTTGTGCCATTGATTAATTCTTTCAGCAGTGTTTTGTATTTTTTCTTGTAAAGATCTTTCACCTCCTGATTATATATATATTTTGTAGCTGTTGTAAAAGGGACTGAGTTCTTGATTTGTTTCTCAGCTGGGTCGTTGTTGGTGTATAGAAGTGCTACTAATTTGTGTACATTAATTTTGTATACTGAAACTTTACTGAATTCATTTATCATATTTATGAGCTTTTGGGATTAGTCTTTAGGACTAATCTGTATATGATCACATCATTGACAAACAGTAACAATTTGACTTCCTCTTCACTAATTTGGGTGCCCTTTACTTCTTTCTCTTTTCTGATTGCTCTGGCTAGGTCTTCCAGTACTGTGTTGAATAGAAAGGGTAAAAGTGAACATCCTTGTCTTGTTTCAGTTCTCAAGGAAAATGCTGAATAATAATAATGACACAACCTATCAAAACCTCTGAGATACTGCAAATGTGGCGCTAAGAGGAAAGATTACAGCAGTAAATGCCTACGTCAAAATATCTGAAAAAGCACAAATACACAATCTACGTTCACACATCAAGAGACTAGAGAAACAAGAGAAAACCAAACCAAACCCTAGCAGAAGAAAAGAAATAACAAAGATCAGAACTGAACTAAATGAAATATAAACAAAAGAAAACACAAAAGATTAATTAAACAAAAATTTGGTTCTTTGAAAAGATAAACAAAATTGATAGACCACTAGTGAGATTAACCAAGATAAGAAGAGGGAAGATCTAAATAAGCTCAATTAGAAATGAAACAGGAGATATTACAACTGATGCCACAAAAATACAAAAGATCGTTCAAGGCCACTATGAACACCTTTGCACATATGAAGTAGAAAATCTAGAGGGGAGTATAAATTTCTGGAAATATACAACCCTCGTAAATTAAATCAGGAAGAAATAGAAACTCTGAACATATCAATAACAACTAGCAAGGTTGAAACAGTAATAAAAAATTGCCAATAACAACAAAAGAGTCTGGGACTAGATATATTCACAGCTGAATTCTACCAGAGATTTAAAGAATTGGTACCAATACTACTAAAACTATTCTGAAAGATAAAGAGGTAATCCTCCCTAAATCATTCTATGAAACCAGTATCACCCTACTACCTAAAGGGAAAAGGACATAACAAAAAAAGAAAACTACAGACCAACTTCCCTGATGAACATAAATGCAAAAATACATAGATACAGACCAATATTCCTGATGAATATGGATGCAAAAATCCACAACAAAATAATAGCTTGCTGAATCCAACAGAACATCAAAATGATAATATGTGATGACCAGGTGGGTTTCATATCAAGAATGCAAGTATGGTTTAATATCCACAAGTCAATAAATGTGATACATCACTTAAACAGAATTTAAGATAAAAACCATATGATCATCTCAATAGATGCAGAAAATACATTTGAAAAAAATCCATCATCCCTTTATGATAAAATCCCTCAGCAAAATTAGCATTGAAGGGACATGTCTCAAGGTAATAAAGGCCATCTATGATAAACCCATAGCCAACATTATACTGGATTGTTTTATTAATTTCCTTTTCAACAGTATGTTTCTAATGAATGGAAACATAACTCATTTTATTTTGTATTCTGCCCCCTTACTGACTTTATGTATTAGTTCTAACAGTTTATTTTGTGGAGTTTTTAGAGTTCTCTCTATATAAAATAATGTTATTGGAAAAATATATTTGTACTACTTCTTTTCTAAGGTGAATGTCACATTTTTTTCTCGCCTAATTGTTTTCTCTAAGACTTTCAGTACTATGTTGAATAAAAGTGATGAGAGTAGGCATCATTGCCCTATTTATAATTTTTAAGAAAAGTTTTCAGTTTTATACCATTGAGCATAATGCTGGCCGTAGATTGTCATATATGGACTTTGTTATTTTGAGTTACATTCCTATTTTATCAAGTTTGTTGAGAGCTTTTAATAATGAAGAAATATTAAATTTTCTCAAATGCTTTTTCTAAATCTATTTAAATTATCATTTTTTTCTTTATTCTCTTAATGTGGTAAAATAGCCATTGATTTAATATGTTGGACCATCCTTACATTCCATAGATAAATTCCACTTGATCATGATGGTGTGTAATTCTTTTAATGTGTTGTTCAATTTGCTTTGCCAGTAATTTGTTGAGTACTTTTGCATCCATATTCATCAGGGATATTAAGCGTGTATATTTTTCCTCCTGCGTTATCTACCTGGCTCTGGTACCAGTAAAATGCTGGCCTTGTAAAATGAGTTTGAGAGTGTACTATTTAAAAAAGAGAATACTCTTTTTTAAAAAATAGAAGTTTGAGAAGAATTGCAGACATTTAAATTTTTGGTAGAATTCACTAGTGAATTCCTGGGTGTTTTGGTGACAGGATTTTGATGATAGCTTCAATATCCTAGCTATAAATATGTTAAGCTACCTATTTTTTATAATTTGATAAGTTGTATGTTTCTAAAAATGCATTCACTTTTCAGATTACTCAGTTGCTTAGCATGTAATTTTTAATAGTAATTTCTTAAATCCCTTTTTTATAAGTTTCTGTGACATTAGTTGTAATGTCTCCTCTCTCATTTTTTATTTTGAGTCTTCTCTTTTTCTTAGTCTTGCTAAATATTTGTCAGTTATGTTTATCTTTTCTAGAACCCAACTCAGTCTTTTTAATTTTTTCTATTGTTTTTCTATTCTCTATTTCATTTACACCTGTTCTAATCTTTACATCCTTGCTTCTCCTAACATTGGGCTTAGATTATTTTTTTTTATTGTTCCTTAAAGTACATACTTAAGATCCAGCAATCCCACCTCTGGGTCTATATCCAAAAAATTAACCTCAGGGTCCTGAAGATATCTGCACTCCCATGTTCACTCTAGCACTTTTTACAACAGTCCCGATATGGCAACACCTATATGCACATCAATTAATGAAAGGATAAAGACACTGTAGTAAAAGCATACAATAAAATACTATCCATATTTTTAAGAAAAAGGAAATCCTGCCATATGGAACAACATAGATGAACATAAAAGACATTACGCTAAGTGAAATAACCTAGCCATAGAAGGACAAACAGCTTATGATTCCACTTATGTGAGGTAAATAACATCATTGAACTCATAGAAACAGAGTAGAATGGTGATTTCTAGGAAAGCAGGAGAGGGGGAAAATGGGGAGTTGGTGTTCAACAGGTATAAAGTTCAATTATGTGCGATGAATAAATTCTAGAGATCTGCTTTCCAACATTGAGCCTCTAGTTAACAGTATTGTGCACCTAAAAATTTGTTGAAGGTAGATTATATGTTAAGTGGAATAGAAAAAAAGACATTAGGTAAAACAAACAAACAAAAAAAAAACCTAAGGAAATCTGAATTAACTATAGACTTTAATTAATAGTAATATTTTAATATTATTTCATTAATTATACCCAATATACTTTCCTACTGCAAGATGTTAATAAAGGAAATGGTATGCAGGATTTGAAGGGATATGGGAACTCTCTGTACCATCTTTGCAATTTTTCTATAAATCTAAAACTCTACTCAAATGTAAAGTCTATTATTTAAAAAATGAGAAAAAATGCAATTTGAGACTTCTCTATCACATATTATATATAAATATTTCAACAGAATCAAATTGCTTAGTGACTTGAACCCAGATTTTGATTTCTACAACAATTTTCAAATAAAATGAATCGTTGAAGAAATGATTGATTCCACAATTGGAGCATGAAATATGCAAGATGAGATTGGAGCATTTTGTAATGCCACAAAGTAAATAAGTGCTTGAGGAGAAAACACACATATATACATATTAAAAATATTTGGTTATTTCGAAGGTTGCCTCTGGAACATTCTGATCAACAAAATATGGTAGCATTAAATTCCAAGTCAAAGTGTAAAATGAATATTCATGATTTATACTGACATAAGTACATTTTAGAATAAATACATGGGACAGAATAGACCAATCTCCTGTGCAAAATTTTCAAAAGGATCTATATAGACAGTCAGTTCTCAAGGAAGTGGAGCACAACTTTCTACCCCTTTTCAAGTTGACTGAACATGATGACTCCTGTCCAAAGAGTACTGAATAAAAAGGGATTGGGGGAAGAATAATTTTACAGGGAAAAACCTGACAAATACTACCTCAGCCAAATATTCAAAATCAGCACCAACAGTGACAAGTCATATTGATATTATATATCTTTAATATGATGTGATGAGAATGGCAATTTGTATTGCTTTCCTCTCAAAAACTGATGTTAAGTACAATCAGGAGAAAAAACACAAGTCCCTACTGAAACACATTTTACAAAACACGTGCTAAATGCTCCTTAAAACTGTTAAGGCTGTGGGAAGTAAAAAAAAGGAAAATAAGAAACTCTCACAGTCACAAGAAGCCTAAAGAGTCATGACAAAATATAATGTGATATCGCGAATTGAATGCTGACATAAAAGGGACATTAGGTGAAAACTAAGAAAATCTGAAAAAGTAACAGATTGTAGTTAATGATGTATCAATATTGAGTCACTTGTACTATACTAATGTAGCATAACCCTTGAAAATGGAAACAGGATATGGAGTATTGGAAATTATCTGTATTATCTGCTTAATATTTCTGTAAATCAAAATTGCTCTATAATACAAAGATTATTTTAATTACCTACAATGTCTTTTGGGGCTATAATATTATTAAATTCTTAGGGAGGACTTATTGGCTTTTTGCAAATAGCTTTAAAGGTATAACCTGAATCGTTTCCTATGATGAATATAAATCAAGTATCAAGAGGCAATTTGGCAGCATTGTTAACAGTATTTTTCCACCCTTTGAGGAAGAAAATAAAATGAGGAAAAAATAAAATGGCATCCCACATAATAATCCAATTATTGCCATCAGAAATCTATATATGATTGAAAAGTTTGAAATCCTATTTTTTTGAATAGTACATTTCTGAGATATGTGGAAATCAAATAAAACTCTGCAATGGAAGAATTACTATCTACTGCAAATAAAGTCTGTATTTTAACAGAAATAATTTATTTAATTTTAAAAGAGAAAGAATAAAATGTCAACAGCAGAGTATGTTCATTCTTAATAAGTACAAGAGCTTAGTTTTATGATGACCTTACCAAGTCCTAGATAGTGTGATAAGCACAGCTTTGCATTCATTATATCATCTGATTCCCACAATTCTATGATATAGTTTATTCACTACTTTCTCCATTATAGTGTGGCTACGGAAACATAGAATTATTGGATAATCTACCCAAATCTTTATACCTAGTAACTAGTAAAGCAAGCACAATCTAAGTATTAGGCAAATTGTTTTAATCACTATAATCACTAGAACATATACAGGGTATTGGAAATCCAAGAAAGTACTAAATTTCTTTTACTGCTTTTGAAATAAAAGCCTATTTGTGAATGACTTTTTAAAAGTCAGAGCATTTCTGATTGTGCACCTATAAACCTAGGGAAAGTTAAGCAGACAATGTATATTTTTTTCGTTCACATGTAAACATTTGATTATCCTTTCATAGTGTTATAGAACCAGGTCTCTTCTTCCTACATGTAACAAGCCAATCAATGAGACAATGAGTCTTGCAAAAAAGGAAGGGTTTATTCACAAAGTAGCCAAGTGAGGAGGCAGAACAGGTCTCAAAAAGGGTAGAAGGCAGGTGAGGGTTGAAAAATATCTACTGGAGACAATGTTCACTATTCGGGTGATAGGTACACTAACAGCCCAGACTATACCAGTACACAACATATGCATGTAAGAAACCTGACTTGTACCCCCTAAATAGATATATATTTTAAAATCTGCCTCCCCAAAATAAGGCTTAGGAATATTTGTGGGTTAGAAGTGTGTGGTCTATTGTGTGGGGAAAAAACATGATTGGTAGTAGATAGAAATTAAATAATCAGTGATCTATTACAAGCATAATAGGGATTCATGCCATTTCACAGAACATATGTTTAGAAGTTGTCTGTGTTAGGATGGTCTAAGGGTGGAGTTTTTGGCCCTCTGACATCAAGAAAAAAAATCTCTCACATTTGCACAGGTTCAACTGAAGGGTTGAGGGCCTCAACCAGCTTGAACTGGACAGACGCTGCCCCAAGTTCCTGAAAAGCAACTGAAGCAACTGCTACTATAGTAACTTATAAATGTTATCTATGAGATGGCCCGTGAAGGTTATATTACAGAACTCAGCAGTGTAGCCTTCAGCTACAGGAGCCATCAGCTTCATGGAAGAAAAACAAAACACCAAAAAGCAAGCCACTCAATGCAATCAAGGAAGGCTGAGTTTGGCAGACCTAATTAGATTAACTTTTTGGCTTTAATAGTGTGCATCAATTAGTCATTATCTTTGCTTCCTTGCTCATTTTACTTATATTTCCAGAATGATTTGTCATGATATTCACTAAAACAATTGTTTTAAGCCACTAAGATTACGACAATTTGATACACAGCAAAAGCTAACTGAAACACAAATGGCTATCATATTTTAAAATGTTAATATACTTTATTGTTTTAGAGTAGTTCTAAGTTCTCAGCAAAAATTAATAGAAGGTAGAGTTTCCTTACATACCCAGCCTCTACAAACTCACAGCCACTTCCCCATCACTGTAACATTTGTTACAATTAATGAGCCAACATTGACACAGCATTACAACCCAAAGTTCATCGTTTGTATTAAGCTTCACTATTACTCTTGTAAATTCACTGGGTTTTGACAAACATATAATGACATGTGTCTGCCATAACTTTATCTCACAGAACCGTTTCACTGCTCTAAAAACTTGTGCTCCACCTGTTCAACTGTTCTTTCTCCCAACCTCTGATAACCACTGATCTTTTTACCATCCCCATAGTTTTGGGGGTTTTTTTTAGAATGTCATAAAGTTGGAATCACTTGTTATGTAGTCTTTTAAGACTGGCTTTTATCGCTTCTTTCTTCATCACACACTTAAAATTTCTCTGTCTTTTCATGAGTTTTTAACACTGAAAAATATTCATTGTCTAGATGTACCACAGTTTGTTTATCCACCCATTCACAGAAGGACATCTCGGTTGCTTTTAGACTTTGGCAATTATAAAAACTGCTATAAACATTTATGTACAGGTTTTTTGTGGAGATAATTTTCCACTTATTTGGGTAAAACAAAAAAATGCAAATAGTAGCTCATGCTAAGAATATGTGTAGTTTTATAAGAAACCACCAATGTGTCTTCTAAAGCACCTATACCATTTTGCATTCCCACTAGTAATGAATGAAAGTTTCTGTTGCTCCATAGCCTCACCAGCATTTGCATTGAAGATGGTTGGGATTTCACCATTCTAATCAGTGTATAGTGGTATCTCATTGCTTTTAAAATTTACAGTTCCCTAATGAAATATGATATTGAATTTTTTCACATACTTACTTGGCATCTGTATATCTTCTTTGGTGTCTTCAGATCATTTGCCCACATTTCAGCTGGGTCATTTGTTTTCTTACTGATTTTTTAAGAGTTCATATTATATTTTGGATACCACTCCATTTTCAGATATGTACCTACCTTGCAAAGATTTTCACTATGAATTGTCTTTTCATTTTCTTAATATTTTCACGGAAGNTTTTAAAATTTACAGTTCCCTAATGAAATATGATATTGAATTTTTTCACATACTTACTTGGCATCTGTATATCTTCTTTGGTGTCTTCAGATCATTTGCCCACATTTCAGCTGGGTCATTTGTTTTCTTACTGATTTTTTAAGAGTTCATATTATATTTTGGATACCACTCCATTTTCAGATATGTACCTACCTTGCAAAGATTTTCACTATGAATTGTCTTTTCATTTTCTTAATATTTTTCACGGAAGTTTTTTTTTTTTTTTTTTTTTCTATGGAGTCTAGCTGATCAATCACTTTGTGCATGGATTGTGCCTTTGGTGTTGTAACAAAAATAACATCACCATACCTAAGGTTATCTAGATTTTTTTTCCTGTTATCTTCTAGGCATTTAACAGTTTTAAATTTTACATTTAAGTCTATGATCCATTTTGAGTTACTTTCTATGAAGGGTGTAAGATCTGTGTCTGAGTTCACATTTTTGCATGTAGATGCCTAGCTGCTCTGTAACTATTTGTTGAAAAGTTTTTCTCCGTTTATCATCTTTGCTTTTTTGTCAAAAAGATCAGTTGGCTCTATTAATATGGGTCTATTCTGGGCTCTGTATTGTGTTCCATTGTTCTACTTATTATTTTGTCAATATCACACTGTCTTGATTACTGTAGCTTTATAGTAAATCTTGAAGTTAGGTAGTGTCAGTCTAACTTTGTTCTCTTTCCATATTGTGTTAGCTATTATGAATATTTTCTCTCCCCATATAAACTTTAGAATTGGTTTGCCATATCCACAAAATAACTTTCTAGGATTTATATTTGGATTAATGAGTCTTCTTATCTATGAACACAGAACAACTCTCCACTTATTTAGTTCATTTTTGATTTATTTCATGAGAGTTTTGTAGTTTTCCTCATGTAGGCTTTGCTCATTTTTTTTTAGACTTACATCTATCTAAGGTTTTTTTTTTTTTTTTTTAAATTTTGGTGTCAATATAAATATGATTGTGTTTCTAATCTCAAAATTAATTTGTTCATTGCTTGTATATAGGAAAGTAACTTACTTTTGTATATTAACTGTGTATTCTGTCACCTTGCTATAATCACTTATTAGTTAAGAGAGCTGGTTTGCAGACTCTGAGATTTTTTCCACAGAAAAGACTTATCTATGAACAAAGACAGTTTTATTTCTTCCTTCCTAATCTGTATTTTTTTATTTCATTTTGTTTGTCTTCTTGTATGTCTTAGTCATTCAGGATGCTATAAAAATACCGTAAGCAAAACTAAGTAGCTTATTAACGATAGAAATTTATTTCTCACATTTGTAGAGGCTGAGAAGTTCAAGATCAAGGCGCCAGCAGATTCAGTGTCTGGTGAGGGCTGACAATTTGGTTCGTGGATGATTGTCTTTTTTACTGTGTCCTCACATAATGGAAGGGGTAAATGAGCTCCCTTGTGCCTCTTTTATAAGGGCACTAATCCCACCCATTAGGCTCTACCCTCATGACCTAATCACTTCTGAAAGGCTCCAACTTTTAATGTCATCACCTTGAAAATTGGGATTTCTCATATACATTTTGAAGGAATGCAAACATTTAGATCACAGCTTTGTATTAGCTTAGACTTCCAGTAAAATGTTGGAAAAGAGTGGTGAGAGGGGTCATCCTGGCTTTTTCTTGATCTTAATGTGAAAGCTTCTATTTTCTCGCCATGAAGTATAATATTAACTATAGATTTCTTTGTAGATGTTCTTTATAAAGTTGAAGAAGTTTTCATCTATTGTTAATTTTGCTATCCATTTCTCATTGAACTTTACTCCCTTCTCATTTTATTTTTGCAACTGATACAAATGGACGATGGGAATAGGAGCCAGCATCAAAAATATTAAAACATAAGTACATGAAATAGAAGTATATGAAGTCAGCACCTAGATCTAGACTTTTCAAAAATGTGTTCCTACCAACACATATTTGTTTGCTTTATATATGATATTTATACAATATCTCACTGGTGGGAACAAAGTTGTGAGAATCCTAATTTCTTTCATTCATTTTATGTAACTTGTGCATCTGGAAAGTTAAAAGCTGACTACATTTTAATTCGCTTAAAGGTTAGCATAGCCTTCCTTAGTTTCTCTGCCTCAAAATGTCTACCCTAAGTTACATAGTAGGGCAAGAGAGAATTGATTAAGCAGTAGTATTCCTTAGTTGCTTTATTCGAGAGGCAGGAGAATATCTTTCGAGTGCTGACTTTAAGAAGAAAATGACCTTTTTCACCAAATCATACTTTAAGTTGTAAATTATCCTCCAGTTTGTAGAGAATGCACATTAGAGAGGAGAAAATGGAAGAGATAGCTTAAAGACCAAGAGCTGGAGCTGAAATTTCATGTAGCCAGTCTTGTGGGAAGAAAGTAGACAGCCAGAGTTTTTCAAACTTCATTGGAAGGAAGCAAGCGGTCCTGACAAATTGATTTTTCAACAATCTATACTAAAAGCACTTACTTTAAACAAATCCATAAACAAAGACTAGGCACATTCGGCCTCTAATAAGGCCTTAATAACAATGACTGAGAGCAAATTCAACACAACTATGTAGGGTACTCAATAGGAAGAAAATTGAATCCAGTTCAGATCAGAACGCTTTCCTCATTCATATTGGTTAAAGTTTATCCCAGGTGTTTGGTGAGGAACTGGAGACTGACTACACAGCTAACATAGATCCTCAATGGATCATTACATAAGTGCATGAACCTGTACTTAGCAATATACAGTCTGGAAGCCACACTCTTCACAAATTGTATGCACACTTTATCACACACACACATGCACATACAAAGAGACAAAATTCTTCAAGTGTTGTCACAAGGGTACCAGGTAGAGACCACAGAGTCTGGTATCTAAATGTAGCAGCAAAATTAGGTAAGCACCCCTTCATGTGTAATCTTTATTGTTATTTTTTCCACGACTTTTCATATCTTGTCTGTGTGCTTGGTGTCATATAAATTTGCTGGATCTTTTAGAAAGAGGCTAAGTTTGTCCAATGTAAAATAGCCAGCTACTTAAACAATATGTTGAATATAAAAAAACTGACTTTTTCCCATTTCTTTCTATTATTAGGTAGAAATAAATGTATAGTTATACAACTTATATATTCTTACTTAAATCATACAAATTGCTATACAAAGACAAATTACCAATTACCAATCAATTTTCAGAAAATAGAACTCTACTTTGAACAGAGTAGAAACATTAAAAACTTAATCTGTAGGACCTATGTTTATTACAGGAACATTTAAAATAAGAAGACAAAGTTGGGGGAAAAAACTCACCAGTGCATGAATGGACCTACAAAATTCAGGGGGAA